>NW_021869381.1:0-823 GCF_006229205.1 Suricata suricatta | reverse complement strand
GAGAGAGATAAACCTAAGTATGTTCTGGAGAAACTGAGGCTTGGAAATCAGGGAGAAGTGTGTGATTGGCAGAACTACCAGATCACCAGCATCATGGCAAATCCAACAGTTGTTTGGAGGTTGAATTAACACTTTTTGCACTGGTCTAAGGTACATGAATGGTGGCATTATCTTTCCAGGCCAGAGCAAGAAAAAAAAATAGACAAAAGAACCATAAAGATCTTTATGTGTCAGAATTAGGAAAAGGATGGTCAGAGAGGAAAGGAGAAATAGAAAACAGAAGCCACGTTTTCTTGATTTGACATTTTGGGAGGAAGCAGTCTACCTCAATGTCAGCTTCTTCTTTTCCTGGCCAGTTTGATTTTGAGGTTTTCATCATTTGCACAGGACTAGAAGTCATTGGAACCTTCTTCAGTTGTGAAATATGCATTAAGATTTTGACACCTTGTAATTTGTCAGCAGTGTCAGCAGTCAGGAGTCCTTGGTAGGGTCCTTTACATGAAAGTCACTTTAAAAAAAATGTATCACTTAACAGTATATAAAATACTGTGTTGTGACAGGTATTGACTTTGAGTAGATAATGAAAGAAAATGCAAAATGCTAAGTGATTCATGATGTGGTTTCATCTTAGCTTGAGCAGACCATGCAGTATTTAATATATAGTAGCAGAATATTTACTATTGAAGCTCAAAAAGATGTGTGTTCTTTGTGTGCAATCTTTCATTTATGCATGTGAGAGGGTTTTCTTTTCTTAATATGTTTACATTGTAGTACTTGTTTTCCTTGTTGGGGTGTTTGCTTATTTAATACATTCCATCAAGGA
>NW_021869380.1:0-823 GCF_006229205.1 Suricata suricatta | reverse complement strand
CACAACCTGATCCACAAAACTCAGCAGGTGCACGGCATGGAGAGGTGAACTGGGGGAGGGAGAAGCCGGAAGAGGGCAGGGAGCTGGTTTTGCTTGTGGAGAGGACAGAGACGGGGAGACTATGGGAAAAGCACCCCCTCCTCCGAAAGCAGCTTCAGAGAAAAAGAAAAAGTGGAAACAGCTGAAGGGACTGGGGGGGGGGGGGAAGGAGAAAAGAGAAAAGAGGGGGTTTAAATTCCATTAAGACTCAAACAGGAG
Organism: Suricata suricatta; assembly: GCF_006229205.1. Lineage (NCBI taxonomy): Eukaryota > Metazoa > Chordata > Mammalia > Carnivora > Herpestidae > Suricata > Suricata suricatta. Next base: position 565 of record NW_021869380.1, on the reverse strand, counting down.
GAGCATAGCTGGATATGGTACCTGGCAGAGCTCTGGGAGGAGGGCGAATCCCCAGGAGCAGAGAGCAGGGCCAAGGGACCTTCAGGCCGCTTGGGGGGTGGTGGCCCCCCTGCGGGGAGGACATCTGATAGACGCTGTGAATCCTCCCCACAGGCAAAGGCCCCAGCGGACCCCGGAGAGCAACCGCATCCGCTGGTACAGGAATAAGGACGTTAAGGGTGAAGCCTGGCGTCACATGTGTGTTATGATTTCCCATAAACCCTGAAATCTTGCTGCTACAGGATCGGGTGAACTTTTTCTGGGGTGGGCTGGCACCCAACAGCAGTCTCTGGGCATCAGCAGCAATGTTGTTTCCTGAACCTTCCGGGGGCAGGCCGGCACCCAGCCACTGCTCAGCGAGACCCTCCCACAGAGGGTCAGAATGGGTCAAGATCACAGTTCCTCAGAAGTGAGGGGTCAGGAAACACAGCTGCATCTGAGATGAGGTGCCTCCTGGCAACCTGACGGCTTGGTCATAGACAGCGTAGAAGCTGGGAGTGGACAGAAGCTGGAGATAAAGGAGGGG
>NW_021869379.1:0-823 GCF_006229205.1 Suricata suricatta | reverse complement strand
GCCCCTGCTTGAAAGCAGTAGCTCACCAGAGGAAAACCAAGTATCTTCCTCTCATTGAGTTCTTCTCTCAGATGTAGAGAGGATACTCCTTCGCTCGGTCTGAATATACTTCTGAATTCTGTTCCCCAGATTAACTACTTCTCAGGAAACCGGCTTTGAAAAATTACTTTTCTTCAAGGGAAAACCATATGCCAACAGTCATAACTCAATGTCCAAATGTCTACCAGTGGCACATTTCTGAGTTTTATCCACTGTCACTTTGCTACATGGTTATGTATGTTTATGCCTCTGTTGCCTATTAGATTACGAAGTATGTGAAGGTGTAATTACGGCTTCAGTAAAATGATATATCCCACATTGAATTGCGCAGGACCTCGCACAATGGAAAGGTGCAGCGGATAAATGTTTCTTGGTTACTGTTTTGAGGAGGCTAGAAGAGAGAAGTGTATGAGTCTGCACGCCATCTTTGCATCCCTGGAAACTTGCGTGTTAAATGAACAGATAAGTATTAGTTAAATTAAATCCAGATGTCTCCATAGCAATTGAAATAGTCAAGAGGAGAAACCGTTCAAGTGTAGATGGGTTGTCTATATGGAACTCATGGAAGCCATGTGTCCTGTCTGAGAGGATATATGCCCAATTTGGCTGATCTGCTGATTTTTCAGGATTACTAGCATTCAAAGCTTTACATGAACTATCCCAATGTATATATTATGGTAGAAATTAAATTAAAGACACACTGTGAAGCCAACATAAAAGATCTATTTTTCATTGGTAAGTTTCATTAGTATTATAGTTTTCTGTGTTACATGGTTTAAAGTTA
>NW_021869378.1:0-823 GCF_006229205.1 Suricata suricatta | reverse complement strand
AAGGAGTAACGTATGCAAATATGAGTTTTAGGTATCCTGAGAGAATTCTGACAACTTTTTGCAAATATCCCAGATAACTTTCAAACACACTGGACATCCATAGAAACACCAGTAAATTTCTTGTGAGTCTCTTGGGGTTCGTTCTGAATCCCGAATCCTGTAAGGATTGCTTGGGTTAGCCATTTAAGAGCTGATGAGGTTGGTATATGGAAAAATAGCATAGGTTTTACAGCACCTATGAGGCTTCACACTACTTTCTGCAATTAGCACAAATGTTGAATTAACAGGAGAATCTCTGGAAAATCTCACTTGGACTGCTCTCAGTTTATAGTTTATCTCTTGCAGGGTTGTTCTCTACCAGCGGCACCGAATTCTTTAGTGTTGAAGAAGTCTCTGTATTTCTCAGTAGTTTTTATATCCTTAAGGGGATATGAAACTGAGGAATAGAGGGGAAGGGAATAAAAATGAAAAGTACTAGCATGGGATTCTATTTGGTAAGAGCACGTAGAGGTTTCCAATATTTCAAAAACAGAAGCTCATCAACCTGCTCTGGTCTTTCCCTGACCATTCACAGTAAGATGTCTGTGGACCTCTGGGATTTGCAATCCTTAACAAAGAGGATGTAGTCAGAGATTGTGACTATATGTATGTGTGTTTCATTCATCATTGAAAACTAGAGCTCCCTGGTCCAGATCCACTCCTGCATTTTCCAAGTTACCCCTTGGAAATACGGTAAGCTTATAAAACTCTGTGTTTTTATGCACCTTAATTCTGACCCAGAAAGGCTGAGCAATAAGTTCTTAATCTCACAAGTAGTAACATG
>NW_021869377.1:0-823 GCF_006229205.1 Suricata suricatta | reverse complement strand
CTAAGTGTTAAGGTATTGTGAAACTCCACAAGGCTGGCAAAGAACAGCAGGAAGCTATGTCTGAGCGATTTACAAATTTTACATACAGCCTGAAAACATATCAGGGTTTTTTTCATCCATAGTGAATGTCCTCATTTATCATCCAGAGTATTTAGATGCATTAATAGCAATATTAAATTATTAGTAGCAATATTAAATTATTTCTAGAATAAAGGCTACTTAGAAACTTACTAATAATATTTTAAACATGTACAACTTGAGGGGCGTCTGGGTGGCTCAGTTGGTTAAGCCTCTGACTTCAGCTCAGGTCATGATTGTATGGTTTGTGGGTTCAAGCCCTGCATGGGGCTCTGTGGTGACAGCTCAGAGCCTGGAGCCTGCTTTGGATTCTGTACCTCCCTCTGTCTCTGCCCCTACCCTATTCATGCTCTGTCTTTCTCTGTCTCTCGCTCTCTCAAAAATAAATAAACAACAACAACAACAACAACAACAAACACACACACAAATTGATCAGATTGACCAGATATGATGTTAGTACCTGTAAGCATTACGTATAATACTCAATAAAGAGGAAAAACAATTTAAAAATCCTTTATTTTTTTGTTGTATTTGATAATTTTATTTTATTTATTTGTTAAGTAGTTTACTGTCAAATTAGTTTTCATACAACAACCAGTACTCTTCCCCACAAGTGCCCTCCATCACCACTACTTCTTTTCCCCCCTTCCCCTTGAACCCTCAGTTCGTTTTAAGTATTCAATAGTATCTCAAGTTTTGTGTCCCTCTCTCTCTTCAACTCTTTATCCCTCTTCCCCCCCTGCCC
>NW_021869376.1:0-823 GCF_006229205.1 Suricata suricatta | reverse complement strand
GAGGCTTAACAGACTGAACCACCAGGCTCCCCTGTCTCTGGGACTCTGAGTGAACTGGCCCCGTGGATCTCCTCTTCACCTCTCTCTTTCTACTCTCCAGATGCAGGGGATTCACCTTCAGTTCTTATACTGTTTTTTTTAAATGTTTTTAATGTTTGTTTATTTTTGAGAGAGAGCAAGAGTGAGCATGAGTATGGGTGGCATAAGGACAGAGAGAGAGAGGGAGACAGAATCTGAAGCAGGCTCCAGGTTCTGAGACGTGGAGCTGGAACCCCAGAACAGTGATATCATAACCTGAGCCAAAGTGGGACACTTAGCGGATTGAGCCATCCAGGCGCCCCTTCAGTTCTTACATTGTATTGCACTTTCTCCCAGATTTCTCCACATATGCTCTTCCATTTGAGTGAACAACATTCCTATTGACTACTCTGGTAATGTCTGATAATTTCAGGACACAAATAAAAATTTATTTTTCTGGAAATCTTTTATCTTCTGGACTAGGTCATACATCTTTTCTATACTTCTATAGCATCTTGCAACTTCCTATAGCATTCAGCAGAAAGAGTCACTCCTCTGTTATATTTATTTCTATATACATTCTTTGCTACATGATAGAAGCAACGCCCTTTCCTTTTCTTTGCTATCACCTCTCCCCAGGTATTGCAGCTTTTGCTTAGTATGTGTTTGAGAAATATTTTTTAATGAGCAAATGGATTTATATATGTGTAAATATCTATACTGATATATGTAGTTCCCAAAGTAGATTATTAAAAAAAATAAACTCAAAGATAACTAAAAATGTGGTAAATGGTACTAGTCCTGT
>NW_021869375.1:0-823 GCF_006229205.1 Suricata suricatta | reverse complement strand
TCTAGGCATTCATCATTTACAACACCCATTCACTTACTCTTTCTCTAAAACCTCAAGATGCGTATTTTACATCTCAATCCCCCATATCCTAATTTTTAAATTTCTGGAGTTTACAAGGCAAAAACCTGACCAGAGCTTTGCCTGAAGAGGGGATAGCAAACAGTGGCTTTGTAATGCTTAGGCCTCTCTACCCTCTCACCTGTCTCTCACTCTCTCCCTCTCTCCTTCTCTCCTTTAACTTCACAGGATGCAGATTAGGAACTGGTGTTTAGTCCCTCTCCAATGTACATGATTATGCATAATAGCTGATATCCTTAGGTAAGCATGAGATTTTAAGTGAAAAATATCCAACTAAAAAGAATAAAAGCCTTTAAGACACCAATATATACATCTGAAACAGAATTAGAATTTAAAATAGGCTTAGTATATTTGATAAAGATATTACATCAAGATTGTTAAAATGTCCATATTACCCAGAGAGATCTACAGATCCAATAGAGTTTTTAAAATGCTACACCAAACTTTCTTCTTTTTTTTTTTTTTTTTAGTATTTATTTACTTTTGAGAGAGAGAGAGAGAGAGAGACAGACAGACAGACAGACAGAGTGCAAATGGGCAGGGGCAGAGAGAAAGAGAGACAGAATCAGGAGCAGGTTCCAGGCTCTGAGCTGTCAGCACAGAGCCTGATGCAGGGCTCAAACTCAGGAACCTTGAGCTGAAGTCGGATGCTAAACTGACTGAGCCACCAGGGACCCCCAACGCAGCTTAAAAAAAAAAAAAAAAAAAAAAAAAAAAAAAAAAAAAAAAAAAAAAAAAAAAAAAA
>NW_021869374.1:0-823 GCF_006229205.1 Suricata suricatta | reverse complement strand
CAACAGAAATACAATGTGAGGTACTTATGTGGTTTTTAGTTTTCTCAGAGTCACATTTTTAAGAAGGAACACATATCATTCATTTTAACCATACACTTTATTTAGCCCAACACATCCAAAATATTATCATTTTAACATAAAATCAATATGAAACATTTAAATGGGATTTTTTCATTATTTTTTACACAGCCTTTGAAATCCAATGTCTATTTTTGCACTTACAGCACATCTCAACTGGGCACATTTCAAGAGCTTAAGAGGCACAGGTGACTAATAAATAGTGACTGGCTAGTGACAACTCTGGGTGAGGGGGTCAACAAAAATCCTTCGGCAAAGGACAAGATAAATATCTTGGGTCTCACAGGCCACATTCACACCCTGCTGCATACTCTTTTTCTTTCCTTTCTCTCCTCTTCTTTTCTTTTCTTTGTTTTTGTTTTTACAATCCTTTAAAAATGTGAAACCCGTTCTTAGCTGACAGGCTGGAGAAAAACAGGCCGGGGACCAGATTTGGCCTGCGGGTCACGGTCTGCTCACTTCCCCTCCGGAGCATAAGCTCCCTGAGGGCAGGAACGGGTGCACTACTGGGTAGCCTCTAGTAGTGCCCAGAACATGGCACACCCTCAACAAACAGTTTGGAATTCAATTTCACCGAGGCAGGTCAGACAAGATTTATTACTGCCACTTGATAAATGACGTAAGTGAAATCAGAGCATCAAAGCAACTTATCCGAGGTCACACAGTTAACTACAAACCCAAAGCCACATGACTGCCAGCCCACTGCTCTGTCCTCCGGTCAGGCTTCCGATGCCTGAGGACACCG
>NW_021869373.1:0-823 GCF_006229205.1 Suricata suricatta | reverse complement strand
CTCTCAGATGTCAGGCATGTCTCTACGATGAGCAAGAGTATAGATGACTGGCTGGATACAATGTCATTAATACATTGAAACAATAAGAAATTCCTCTTGCATTGATTGTCTCTGTGTATAAGCATATAAGGAGGCTCCTAGTTATAATCTACCTGCCCGAGAGTTGAGTTAATAAACACATTATTTAATCTAGAAACATGACAGAGAAAGTTTCAGGATTCAAAGGCTATATGTTAAGTTTAAAATGAAGACAACATGAGTGTGCTCCAGATAGAAAGTTGATTGGTGGGGCTGACAGAGGGGACGATTAGAAATGTTTTGGAATAGAAATAATGAAATAAATAGTAGCTGTCTCGTAATCTCCAAACATAATTGCTGCTTATTTGTGTTACTAGACCCATGTGAAATATTAACACTCCCCTAGCTGATAAATGGCCCACAGCAAATATGGTACTCATTTAATTCACACAGTTTCATTGATACAAGTGTTCTATTAAAAGGCCTCATTATGGAGTCTTAATTATATCTTAAAATTCCATTAAAACCTTGGCAAACTGGCAGATTGTTTAAGTCAGTAGGGGGCTACCTGCAAAATTCACCTCTTTGCTTTTTTGCTTAACTTCTGGGGCCACAAAGTTTGGTGGATGGGAGAGGATACAGGCATGTTTAGAATAAGGGAGAAAGATGTATGCCCATTGTTAAATCTATAGAAATTGCAACGGTGCTATTCATACAATCTCTTTTAGAAATCTGCTTCTGGGGAGGGAATGGTGAAAAGATTAAATCTTGAGGATTTGGGCCAGAAATGAAAAAGCACAAAAAC
>NW_021869372.1:0-823 GCF_006229205.1 Suricata suricatta | reverse complement strand
TTTGTCATCTTGGCCAAGTATTCCCAAACTTCTTTAAGCATAGTGCTCTTTTCTTTCCTTCCTACCTTCTTTCTTTCTTTTTACATTTTATTTACTTTTGAGAGACAGAGACAAAGCGTGAACAGGGGAGGTGCAGAGAGAGAAAGAGACACAGAATCTGCAGCAGGCTCCAGGCTCTGAGCTAGTGGTCAGCACAGAGCCCGACACAGGGCTTGAACCCATGAACCATAAGATCATGACCTGAGCCGATGTTGACGCTCAACTGACTGAGCCACCCAGGTGCTCTTTTCTTCATATTGCACTTACTTAGGTAGAACTTTATGTAAGTCAGCCTTTACATTAAAATTGATAAGAAAGAGGAAACAGGCCCAGGAAAAGTGGTTGACTTGCCAAAGAGCACACGCACTGAGTAGAGAATAGAGTTCAGAACTTCTGATTCTTAGCCCCAAATCACAGTGCCTCTCGGAGAAATTTCCCTCATTCTTCAATGTACCCATCCTGGTCTTACAGCAGGAACAGTGCCAGACACTAAGGACATGAAGATTAAAAAGGCACGTAGTCCAGGGGCGCCTGGGTGGCTCAGTCAGTTAAGCGTCTGACTTTGGCTCAGGTTATGATCTCACGGTTTGTGAGTTCGAGGCCTGCCTCATCCTCTCTCTCTGCCCTTCCCCACTCTTAAAAATAATAAAATAAACATTAAGAAAAAGTAAAAGACACATAGTCCTGGCTTCAGAAAGCCCATAATCCAAAATCGGATTGGATTACGGATATGGATGTACTAATCATACCACAACACAGTCTCTGAAGAGACTGCAGTGGGCTT
>NW_021869371.1:0-1671 GCF_006229205.1 Suricata suricatta | reverse complement strand
TCTCTCTCTCTCTGTGCCTCCCCTGCTTGTGCTCTGTCTCTCTGTTTCTCTCTCTCTCTCTCAGAAAATGAATAAACATTAAAAAATAAAAAAAAATAGCAGCTACATTATTTCCTGACATTTGTTATGTGTGGCAATTAAGATTAGAGTGGAGAGGATTGTATTTGCAGTGTATATCATTGGAACAATTGGATGTACAGATGGAAAAATAATCAAGTTAGATACATATTTTATACTATATATTAATGCCAGGTCATCCTAGATTAGAATGTAGACATTAATGGCAAAAATACAAAGCCTGTAAAATATGAATTTTAGAATATCATGACATCAATGGAAGGAAAGATGTTCATTTTGGCTTTTGTTTTTTGAATTTTTTAGAAGGATGCAAAATTCATTAAGCATAGGATAAAACACTGATGAAATTCTGAAATTTACTTCATTAAGCTGAAGACATTCTTCTTTTAAGAAAGACCTCATAAAGCAAATGAAAAGACGAGCCACAGAATGCGAGGAAAATTTTACAACAGGCCAGCCAACAACAACGCACACTATATAAAGAACTACAACATAGCAACAAAAAACAAGACAAATAGAAAAAGGCATAAAAAGTTTAAAATCTAATAAACGTTTTGGAATGATGTCCACGTCCCACTACATGAGTGTTTATCGGAACCACCAAGTGCTCTAGTAGCACGGAGCACCAGGATCTCTCGCACTGCTGGCGAGGATAAAGTTTGTTGCCAAGAGCCCGCACAGTCTTCAGGAGTATCTGGCATAATCTGAATGTGTGGACCTATGGCTGGCAATTCTCTTCCTAGGTAGACACCTTAGAGAAATTGTTGCTCGTCTGTAGGAGGATACATATCAATACGTTCACAGCCACATTTTTAAAAATAGTCTGAAATGAGAAAAACCTCAAATGTGCATCCATTCTAGAATGCATACACACGCTGGAATATATTTATGCAAATAATATTACACAAGAAGGAAATAATAGCAACTCCCGTTGTCTGCAATGACATGAATGTTTCTCCAAGCGTATAATTGAGAGGAGAGACAAAGCCCGGAGAACGTAGCGGCCACGTGATGGTGTGCCACTGGAGGTCAGGTCGTGTGACCTTCTGTTCAGGAACTCCGGCTCTTCCAGGGGCTTCCAGTGGTCCACAGGCCACACTGCATCCGGGTCCAGGGACGGTTCCAACTCCTCCTTCCCGTACTTCCCACCCCTTGTTTTCCTTCCTCCAGTCCCGCAGGCTTCTGGCTGGTTAGTGAACACACTTTTGGGTCTTGATGTGGCTCTCCCTCTGTCTCAAACCTTCTTCCCCCGATGGCCATGGCCTAACTCCAGTGCATCCTTAGACCTTGGCTGGAACATTGTGAGTCTTTCCCTGGCCACCACATGCCTTCTTTCCTTGCTTTATTTTTCTGCAAAACTTTTATCACTGCTTAATAAATCATTCTTTTATTTGTACATCTTATTTATTGTCTGTCTACACCCCCTGAACTATAGCCTGAGTGACAACTGGCTCCCATTTTTTTCTTTTATCAGTTTTATCTTTATTCTTGGACCAGTTCCTAGAGCATATTTAGTATTAAATAAATAGTGGTTGATTGAGTGGTTGGATGGATGGAAAGGATCACACTCTAGTTCCCCAAAAGTGATCACTA
>NW_021869370.1:0-823 GCF_006229205.1 Suricata suricatta | reverse complement strand
AATTAAATTTTTGTAAATTTAACAGCAATAGCAAAAGTAAGTTTTTACTCGTGAAACACAGTGGCAGTTATTAATATTAGTACATTATAACTTGAAGTTGCTAGTGAGATTCCCGTTAAAAACTAGGAGGTTTTTTTTTTTGTAATTAGGAATAACAGGAAGAGGAAAAGAGGGGATCTGTATTCTATTCCAGAATTCTAGTAGAAAATGAATCACAGGAGGAAGAATCAGTACTGACGGCCGGAAAAAAGAAAAGTAAGCAGACCAAATCTCTGGGGCCTGCAGGAAGAAAGGATTATACTGAAGGCTGACCCCACATGAAGAGAATGACCCAAGTGCTTAACCAGCAGGAGAGCCCATATGTCACCTACCAGAAGGGAGATGGGAAATTCGCCCAGTCAGGGATTCTATCAACACTGTGATTAGATAATGAATGGAAATGTCCATTGGAGTTATAGCTAAGTCTAAATCTTGGCCATGGTTTGCTAGCAATGCAACATTAGGCAAGTTGTTAAAACTTTCTGAACTTCATTTTCATTACTGTAAAATGAAGATCACAATGGTGGTTTTGTGTAGTTTTGTTGCATTAAAAAAGACAACATCTGGGGGCACCTGGGTGGCTCAGTCGGTTAAGCCTCCGACTTCGGCTCAGGTCAGATCTCACGTTCATGGGTTCGAGCCCCGCGTCGGGCTCTGTGCTGACAGCTAGCTCAGAGCCTGGAGCCTGCTTCCGGTTCTGTGTCTCCTTCTCTCTCTGCCCCTCCCTCTCTCATGCTCGGTCTCTCTCTGTATCAAAAATAAATAAAAATCATTAAAAAAATTT
>NW_021869369.1:0-823 GCF_006229205.1 Suricata suricatta | reverse complement strand
GGTCCAAATAGTTTCATAGCTCTTCATCGTCTGTGCACAGATGGCTAAGAAGGTGTTTTAAGAGATTTAAGCATTTATTGACTTGGTGAAAAATTATAATAATCCACTTACTGTTTTTATATTCCTCATTAAAATTCTGTCCTTACAGGCAGGGAAGTGGACACAGGGTCATATTACAGTGTTCCAGTTATGCAAAGGAAGGCAGCAAAAGTGCATCTTTAAAACAATGATTTATCCCTCTAGTTATGGGGAAGGGGGTATTAAAAAAGGGTTATGGTTGGTTCACTCTGTCATTAGGCAGTTTTGAAAGCTCAGTAACTCCACCAAAGTGAGAACAAGTGATAGGAAGGTCTCTAAGCTTCCTTTTGCTATGGAGTCTTGTAATCTCTGCCTGGTACACAGGTTTGCTTGGCTGGAGCTGAGGGACAGGGCTGTGTCCTAGAGCACTACCGCCCTTGCATTTATCTGGCTGTTGGGGTGATCGGCCCTGTGCTTGTGCCTGGACCTAGGAAGGCTGCAGATGGGGCAGCCATGCAGCCATTTGGCCATGGAGGCCAACCAGTGAGGCACCCGATTTAGATCAAATCTTGTCCCAACTTTATTCAGTCCTCTCATCTCACCTACTGTGGCGCACACTTCGAAGTTAGCTCCCCAGTGGGACTAAAGAACTGCAGTGTAGGGGGGGTGGTGGAGGCGAACCAAAGGCCCTGAGACTTGTCTGTGGCCTGTTCCTAAGAGAGTACAGATTGTCAGAGGCAGATGGAACCTTGGGTTTGCTCCCCTGTGGTCAGGTGTGACCTTGGATAAATGTCTTTCCCTCACC
>NW_021869368.1:0-823 GCF_006229205.1 Suricata suricatta | reverse complement strand
CTATGCATCTAAGTGATTATCTATCATCTATCTATATAGAAAGAAGGAGAGAAATCTTAAGAAATCTTCTCATGCAGAGGCTGGAGAGTCTAAATTCTGAAGGCTAAGCCAGCAGGCTGGAGACCCAAGGAAAAGTTGCAGTTTGAGTCTAAAGGCAGTCTGCCAGTAAAGGTTCCTTCCTCTTCCTTCAGGAATTTTCTTTTTTGTATTAAAGTCTTCAACTGATTGGATGAGGCCCACCCACATAATGGGAGATAGTCTGCTTTACAGTCTATTGATTTATTTTTTTAAGTTTGTATTTATATTAAAGTTAATTAACATTACTGTAATATTAGTGTTAGGTATACAGTATAGAGATTCAACACTTCCACACAACACCCGGTGTACTCCTTAATCCCCATCACAACAAGTGTACTCCTTAATCCCCATCACCTATTTCACCCATCCTCCATCTATCTACCCTTCATTCTGTACAGTTAAGAGTCTATTTCCTGCTTTGCCCCTCTCTTTTTTTCTCTTTTTGCTTATTTGTTTTGTTTCTTAAATTCCACATTTGAGTGAATTCATATACTATTTGTCTTTCTCTGAATGCCATATTTTAACTAGCATAATACTCTCTAGCTCCATCCATTTCATTGCAAATGGCAATATTTCTTTTTTTTATGGTTACTATTCCATTGTATATTTATATCACATCTTCCTTATCCATTCATCAGTCAGTAGATATGTGGGTTGCTTCTGTATCTTGGCTATTGTAGGTAATATTTGCATAAACGTTGGGTACATGTATCTCTTTGAATTTGTAATTTTGTATTCTTTGGGT
>NW_021869367.1:0-823 GCF_006229205.1 Suricata suricatta | reverse complement strand
ATTCATCGAGTTATGATTGGACATTACAATTCATAATTTATGCCCCAGGAAGTAATAAAAGATTAGAATAATTTCTCCTTTTTAAAGAATTCCCTGTAGATTACACAAAGCTTCATGACAAGGAAAGGGTAAACCCTGTGGTGTCCTTTTAAGACCAAGTGATCCTTGCCATTTAGTACTTTTTTCTTAGACGACAAGGCATCAAACAATACAGATAGTATTATAATGATGCCTGACATTTTTGGCTGAAACTATCATGTTTACTTATATCCATGTACTTCTGCAGGTCGGTTGGCCATGGAACTGTATGGAAAATAGGTAGAAATAATGGCTACCATTTCTAGGACAGGCCCCTATGATGCCCTGCATATTCTATTTTCCATGTTGGTCACTGAAAATCAAGAACTCTGAAACTGCAGAACCTTATGATAGAAGGAGTGTAGTTCTTGGGGTCACCCTTTGCAGGAAAGCACACAGATGGACAACTTGACCAACGTTCATCTGTGAGAAAACCAAGAAATAAATTTTCATTACGTTAAAAGTCAGGAAACCACAGGGTTTATTATGGTGGTATGTGCTAGGCTCTTCTGATTTGTGTATCCTTGTTTTATGAAGAAACAATGGTACACTGGACTTGTCTCCACTTCTGGGTGTCTTGAAACATCTATCGTGTTTATTTAAAAAATTAAAAAATGAAACATAACTCAGAAAAGTTAGTTTTACCCAATTGTAATGCCAATTTAATTTGCTTCATATTTGGGCCAAATCTTCTTATGGGATGTTTACCTGGAGTTTGTATAAGCTTTTCACTCTTTATTTTTTT
>NW_021869366.1:0-823 GCF_006229205.1 Suricata suricatta | reverse complement strand
TCAGAGCATAGGTTGCAAATATTTCAATTGGCATGTCAAATATTAATAGCCCGTGTATGAATATGTTCATTCAGTTCTAGAAAGATGTCATCTCCATATCAAGGGATTAAAATCATTGTGTGAGTGTTTCCTCTAAACTGAGATTTCTTGCACATTATAGGATTCTCTATTATTAATCATTTTCTTTAATATCTTAATAGTGTGATAGGAAAATCAAATTAGGCTGGTAGAAATTTCCCATCAAACCGTATTAACTGTCTACTAAAGACTTCAGTTTTCTTCCTAATGAAAATGCTAACAGCCAGCTTAGTCTGCACATTGCATGGATCGGACAAACTCTCAACCCTTCTTTTTTGGAAAATGTGTCAGAGCCGTCTTGGAGTCTTTCCCCTTTGTTGCCATTTACAGCTGGTCAGTTTTCAATGCTTGTCAATTCTGCCTTTATACCAGCTTCTCATTCTCTTTCTCTATATGCCTGCATAGGTTCCCATTAAGTCTTGTGTAGGTGACTATCAGAGCTTCCAACAATGGCCCCTACCTGGTCTTTGAACACTCAAATTTATCTTCCACATTGTTGCCATATTAATTATCAAACACATATCACTGATTATGTCATTTCCCTGTTCAAAAAGTCTTCCGTGATACCCCATTACCTTCCAAAGGCAGCAGTAGAAGGATATGTTCTTAGCATTTCAAGTACTTCATGCACTGGTCCTACTTTTCCAACCTTATCTACTCTCTACACTTGCTTTGATAGTCCAACTAGATTTTTAAACTATACTGAATATTTTCATTTTGCATATCTGTACAGTATTTCCAAATG
>NW_021869365.1:0-823 GCF_006229205.1 Suricata suricatta | reverse complement strand
TGTCCTTCAGATTTTTTTATACCCCAATGAAAATAAAATAGAAATAGCAAAATGAACTCGCATTTGGAACTCGGAATTTCCTGGTAACCATGGATCATGAAAAATTCTCACATTAAAAAACAATCAGGAAACAGTTCACATATTTAGCTTCAATCTTTAGGAAAAACCCATATAAAATATTTCAATATTGACTGATTATGTCTGTTATGTTTTACAGATGAGAAGAGTTGGGGAGCGACATTTTAATTGTACATGAAACTCCTCACTGTCTATTAGGGAATACTTCCTGTTTCGGATGTCCTTTGGGAATGACAAAGTCACCATTGCTAGAAAATGACTTTCTTTCATAAAGCTTTCCAGGTTTAAGTGCTGTCTTCTCAAGGAGGAGCTAGAAGAACACAATTCTTGCTCTCAAATAATTCTACACATGTTATTAGCATTATAGAAGATTTTGATCATTAATGTTTTCCTAGAGTTAGGAGGAGACTGTCTATGCTTAGTCTTCTGAAACCCCTTTGATTCTAACCTACATTAATAGAAAGAGTCTTCTCAATGCTTATGTTATGTTGCACTTACTTTTATAAGATTCTTAGAAAATCCAGTATCAACTCCTTATGTGAGCTTCTTTATTTTAAAGACAAAGAAATCAATGCAAAATATTATTACCTACAACATGAACTCTAAGAGACATGCACTTCCTCACTTGTGAATTTCTCCATGAATTCATGAATTAAGAATGAAATTATTGTGTTCCTGGTTCTGTACCAGTTACTCTCCTTCCCTTTGTCTTTACAATCTAAGGGCAAGAATAGATCTTGTCAAA
>NW_021869364.1:0-823 GCF_006229205.1 Suricata suricatta | reverse complement strand
AGGAATGGCAAAACATCTTCTCCTGGCAAACAGGAAGGCTTTCACAATAAACATTAATCATTCAGTTTAGCTGTAAGAAAACAGTAGAAGTTGCTGGCTGGAAAATACCCCTGCAATGTGCACGTGGGATGAGATTATTTGTCTTGGTGTGTGCGTGTTCGAGCACGTATGTGTGTGTTCATGTGGTTGACAGCACTGGCGCATGTCCTCACCTGTAGGCTTATGCGTTGTCTGCACATCTTTGTGAGACGATACCCACATGCTCAACTGCGTCCTCAGACTCGTTCTGTCTCTTCTGTCTCTTTGGAGAGTCAGCTGTGGGAGACACCAGAGACACGGGGCCCTGTCTGTGTTCTCCCAAGTCACCTCATATCGATGCCAAACAGATGTCGCCGGGATAGCTCCCAGCCATTTCTCACCCCGTTCTGCCATGATTCCTCTGTTAAGGAACAGTTTGAATTAAAAAAAGAATCTGCAGGTCAAACTTAATTTCTAGCATTTACTGTTGTCCTAGGAGAGGGGAGGTGGAAGGAAATGACCAGGTGGCTCTGCATGTGGCACAGCACAGGCTCTCCTTCGTGTTCCCTAAATGGCAGGGAGCTGTGTTTTGATGCACTGTGCCCCCCTGGAACCTCGTTGAGGAACAGCCGTGTGCACAGCCCCGCAGCGAGGGATGGAACCCTCCCCTTGGCTCCATGGTCCTTTCAATAAGCTGTGCCCAGAGGCGGTGTTTGAGCTGCCAAGTGTCTCTTTAAACATCATAAGCTGTTCTCTTTTCATCTCACATGTTTTACCTTGTTCTTCCTGTTGGAATCCCACCTGG
>NW_021869363.1:0-823 GCF_006229205.1 Suricata suricatta | reverse complement strand
GGATGAGGCCAATAGGAGGGGGAGCTGGAGGCAACAGGTGTGGGAGCCTGGGCGTGGGCGCTGATACCACAGCGACTCTGCTATTAGACTCGCTGGTGGTTCAGGGGCCTGGGGCCTGGGCCTCCAAACAAGCAAAGAATCCTGGTAGGTGTCTCATCCCCCCGCCCACACAGCCCAGGTAATTACCAGTTAAAACTACTCAAATTGAAAGAGTTGTACTAGTGCAATTAGCACATCAGAATAAAGAAGGCCTTCTGATGGCTGGCTAGGGCCGCCCACAGACCGGGCTTCCACTGAACAAAGATCTGCTTGTTAATCCCACAGCGTCAGAGGCCTTAGATCTTAGCGAAACACACAGAGATGGTGTGGGAAGAAGCTGCATCTGGAATCCACAGCCCCTGGATGACGTCATGGATGTGCTGGGTGGCTCTGACCTGGCCATTTAACCTCTCTGAGCCTAAAAAAAGGTCTTGGAGGAGCTCCTGGGTGGCTCGGTCGGTTAAGCATCAACTCTGGATTTTGGTTCAGAGCATGATTTCATGGGTCGTGAGTTCTAGCCCCATGCTGGGCTCTGTGCTGACAGCGCAGAACCTGCTTGAGATTCTGTCTCCCTCTCTATCTCTCAAAGCAAATAAATAAACATTAAAAAAAAGAAGCGTGGGGCATTCGCCACACATCCAACCAAGGCCAGGCAGCAGCTGGGAGGGACTGCAGTCAGCAGCAACCAGGCCCATGTTCTCCTGCCAGAGGGATGATTTTCTCTTCGTCCCATCGATCAACTGATCACCCAACAACCCTGCCAAAGCACCGATCTCTGGGAGCC
>NW_021869362.1:0-823 GCF_006229205.1 Suricata suricatta | reverse complement strand
AAGCCCACTGCAGTCTCTTCAGAGACTGTGTTGTGGTATGATTAGTACATCCATATCCGTAATCCAATCCGATTTTGGATTATGGGCTTTCTGAAGCCAGGACTATGTGTCTTTTACTTTTTCTTAATGTTTAGTTTATTATTTTTAAGAGTGGGGAGGGGCAGAGAGAGAGGATGAGGCAGGCCTCGAACTCACAAACCGTGAGATCATAACCTGAGCCGAAGTCAGACGCTTAACTGACTGAGCCACCCAGGCGCCCCTGGACTATGTGCCTTTTTAATCTTCATGTCCTTAGTGTCTGGCACTGTTCCTGCTGTAAGACCAGGATGGGTACATTGAAGAATGAGGGAAATTTCTCCGAGAGGCACTGTGATTTGGGGCTAAGAATCAGAAGTTCTGAACTCTATTCTCTACTCAGTGCGTGTGCTCTTTGGCAAGTCAACCACTTTTCCTGGGCCTGTTTCCTCTTTCTTATCAATTTTAATGTAAAGGCTGACTTACATAAAGTTCTACCTAAGTAAGTGCAATATGAAGAAAAGAGCACCTGGGTGGCTCAGTCAGTTGAGCGTCAACATCGGCTCAGGTCATGATCTTACGGTTCGTGGGTTCAAGCCCCATGTCGGGCTCTGTGCCGACCACTAGCTCAGAGCCTGGAGCCTGCTGCAGATTCTGTGTCTCTTTCTCTCTCTGCACCTCCCCTGTTCACGCTTTGTCTCTGTCTCTCAAAAGTAAATAAAATGTAAAAAGAAAGAAAGAAGGTAGGAAGGAAAGAAAAGAGCACTATGCTTAAAGAAGTTTGGGAATACTTGGCCAAGATGACAAA
>NW_021869361.1:0-823 GCF_006229205.1 Suricata suricatta | reverse complement strand
CAACAGAAATACAATGTGAGGTACTTATGTGGTTTTTAGTTTTCTCAGAGTCACATTTTTAAGAAGGAACACATATCATTCATTTTAACCATACACTTTATTTAGCCCAACACATCCAAAATATTATCATTTTAACATAAAATCAATATGAAACATTTAAATGGGATTTTTTCATTATTTATTACACAGCCTTTGAAATCCAATGTCTATTTTTGCACTTACAGCACATCTCAACTGGGCACATTTCAAGAGCTTAAGAGGCACAGGTGACTAATAAATAGTGACTGGCTAGTGACAACTCTGGGTGAGGGGGTCAACAAAAATCCTTCGGCAAAGGACAAGATAAATATCTTGGGTCTCACAGGCCACATTCACACCCTGCTGCATACTCTTTTTCTTTCCTTTCTCTCCTCTTCTTTTCTTTTCTTTGTTTTTGTTTTTACAATCCTTTAAAAATGTGAAACCCGTTCTTAGCTGACAGGCTGGAGAAAAACAGGTCGGGGACCAGATTTGGCCTGCGGGTCACGGTCTGCTCACTTCCCCTCCGGAGCATAAGCTCCCTGAGGGCAGGAACGGGTGCACTACTGGGTAGCCTCTAGTAGTGCCCAGAACATGGCACACCCTCAACAAACAGTTTGGAATTCAATTTCACCGAGGCAGGTCAGACAAGATTTATTACTGCCACTTGATAAATGACGTAAGTGAAATCAGAGCATCAAAGCAACTTGTCCGAGGTCACACAGTTAACTACAAACCCAAAGCCACATGACTGCCAGCCCACTGCTCTGTCCTCCGGTCAGGCTTCCGATGCCTGAGGACACCG
>NW_021869360.1:0-1671 GCF_006229205.1 Suricata suricatta | reverse complement strand
GCCCCTGTGTGCCCAGAAGACATGCTCAGGACCAGTGTCCTCACATCGTGTGGTTACCTTGGGGGACTCTGACACCGTGTGTGGGACTAAGGGGCGAGGTGGCATTCTCGGATCCAGCACTCAGCAATATTTACTGAGCACCTAGTAGATCCCACGTGTGCGTGGTTTGTGTCAGAGGCCCCTGGGTTTGAGGCCGGCAGGAGACGTGCCTTGGGAGCAGAGCACCATGTCACCTTGCCCGGCTGTTACTACCTTACTCGTCACTGATGGCTCACTGCAGGAAAAGAAAAAACACTAAGCAAGGATTACTTGGCAGAAGAAAAAAAAGTAATTGCAGAAAACAATGAACACAAAATAATGTGACTTAATTCGGGCTTCTATGGCTGCCCGCCCGGGGAAGCTGCCCAGCACCGTTAGAAGGAAGACGGGCAGGCGCTGAAGTGCATCAGGACAGGTCGGGTCAAGTTAAAGCCCTCGCACCTGCAGACGCAGCAAGAGAGTGACAGCGGCCTCACTTCCCCGCTCTGAGATGCGGGGTTCTGGAACCTCGTGTCACCTAGAATCACGCCGCCGGCCATGCGCAGGTGGCACGTGGCCCACTTCAGCGACTCAGGGTCTGCCGTGGTGCTTCACTGGCCAGAGTGGAGACGCTGGGGTCCAGCGAGGGGAAGGGGCCGGGCCCCTGGGCGCGGGCATCAGCACATCAGCCGGGGAGCCCGGAAGAACTTGGGTAGGATGGGCTGTGTTTCTGCAGATCAGAGTCTGAAATCGCCCCCTGCCAGCTGGCTTGGTCGGGCAGGGTCCTCAGTGCCGCGTCCCTGCTCCTGTCCTCCATGGGAAGGAATATTCCCGTTTCCCTGCCTTTTGTAAGTGACAGTAGGCGCAGCACCAGGCTGCCGACTCGCGCGTCAGAGAGAATGTTGAGTCAAAGTTCAATGACACCCCACCCCCACTCGTCCCGAGGAGTTTCCCAGGACCCTGGTCTGCATCCAGGCCCTGGTCCAGGGGTGCCTGCTGACTGGGGCAGTCACCCCCCAGTAGTCTGTCTGTCTATCTATCCATCTATCTATCTATCTAGAGGGAGAGAGGCAGAGAGAGAGCAAGGGGAGGGAATCCCAAACAGACTCTGCACGACCAGTATAGAGCCTGACATGAGGCCTGAACTCACAATCCACGGGATCATGACCTGAGCTGAAAACAGGAGTTGGACGCTTCATCGACTGAGCCGCCCAGGAGCCCCATGCATTCTGTGATTCTTCTCACACGCCAGGCCCTGCGCGAAGAACCTCGTAGGCATTTTCTCGTGTATGTCCTATAACCAGCCTATGAGGAAGGTGGTACAAGGCGTCCATTTTACCGGTGAGAAAACGGAGGTACAGTGAGGTGGGTGGATTCCCCAGGATCCCCAGGATAGGCTTCCCAGGGACTGATTCCACAGCGTGCCCTTGTGCTAGGATGTGGTCCCACGGCGCCCCCGCCGGTGAGGAACGAAGGTAAGATGACCTCGCAGGGTGTGGCGAAGTCTGGGAACGGGAGGGCAGGTCCCGGAAAGCTTGGCCAGAGTGACGCTTGGCATCAGATGGGGCTACTATTGTCAAGTGCACTGAGCAGGACGCTTGGGGCGGGAAGAGGTCCTCCACGGTCGGGGCAGGAGCCCGGGGCCAACGGAGC
>NW_021869359.1:0-823 GCF_006229205.1 Suricata suricatta | reverse complement strand
CCCCACACCCCGTTCTCCTCTCTCACCCCCTCCGCCCTCACCTGGGATCCAGAGCACCAGCAGCCCCAGCAGCTGAGCAGGGAACCTCATTGTGAGAAGCAGAACTGATGAGTCCTGACAGCTAAAGAGAAGGACAGAGCTGAACTTTATGTCAGAGGGCAGGTCCTCCCCAGGGGACAGCATGCAAATCCCCTGGTGCCTGTGGCAGAGTGGAAAGAGCCAAGGACAGGGGCACAGCTTCCTCTCCTGTGAGCAAAGTCTGTTCAAATGTGTTCTGTGCTTGGAGGGAAACTAACAGAGACCAATTCCTTACTGCTGAGTGGGAAGAAGGACCTAAGTGTCTCAGAAGACACAGTTCTCATAGCCCCGCCCTTCTGAGAAAGTTCCAGAGACCCTGAAGATGTGGACTTGAGTGTCCTGAGTCCATTTCTGGCAGGTGAATGGCCATGCTGCTGGGATCCTCTCAGCTACTGTCCAGGATGAAACAGAGCCTCCCCACTCCGGCTGATCGGCAGAGTATCTCCAAACCACAGGATGAACAAGAAGGGAGTTCCCTAGCTTCTGGTATTTGCTGTTTCCAGGTTAATGGTTTAGACAATTGAAAATGGTCAAATAATGAATTAATCTTCCCTGAGACCTTTCAAGAAGATGAAAGTAAAAGGCTGGGAAGAAAAGAATCACTCCCAGGTAGAGAGCTAGTAGCCCTGCTGAGGAGACTAGGAAAGGAGAATTTCGTGTTTCAGGCCGTGAGTGTGCAGTTTGTGGTAACCATTTGTTACACCGTGGTGTGTAATCCGTCATTCTTCTCTCTTTCCCTATTTAC
>NW_021869358.1:0-823 GCF_006229205.1 Suricata suricatta | reverse complement strand
TGAATAGAGCACTTCATCATTTCTAAAATTGGAATTTAAAGCAATTTCGGGAGAGAGAGAGGCGGGAGGGACAGAGAGGTTTGTCTGGGGGTGGGGAAGGAATCCATTGCTTTGTCAGTCCTGTTCGAGGGTAACCCCAGTATGTGAGACTTCTTGGGCTCTCTGCTGTTTTTGCTCCCTCAGAGGGGAATAACTTCCAAGCACCCTATTTTCTTTCTAGAAACCACAAATTCAAAACCAGAGAGAGACATTGGAACAAGATCCAGAGTCTTGGAAACCAATCTAGTTTTTGTCAATTTATCAAATTTCACAAGCTGTTCTTATTTTGTTTTGTTTTGATTCTGGGTGAGTCTAATATTCCTGGTGCGGGTGTGTGTGTGTGTGTGTGTGTGTGTGTGTGTGTGTGTGTGTGTGGTTCCAGGCCCTTAAACATCATTCATTTCACCCTCTTTGCAATGGTTTGTTCTTGTTGGCATCTGAGGGTGAAAGAGGATGCTCGACCATGAAGCAAACACACTCATGACCCAAGTACATCAAACAAGTGTGCTACAAATACGCACGGGCTTTTCAGGAAAAACCTGAAGGTCAACTATCTGGCCTGGAATGGGAGGTCCAGAGTGCACCAATGAAAGCAGGCTTCACCCAACCCTGGAGAGCAGGGTGGGTGGGGGATGGAGGAGGCGGAGGAGGTGGGGGGCAGGGAGACCTGTCCTCTTAGCATGCACTGCAGAGGGAGATTTCCTGAAAAGTATGAAAAATGTCAACTAGATTTTTCAGGTCAGCTTCATTTGCCCATTCACACATTCACTTGATAAACTAAACC
>NW_021869357.1:0-823 GCF_006229205.1 Suricata suricatta | reverse complement strand
ATTTAAGATTGAAGTATTTCTGTGAAGGAAAAGGTGAAGGATTGAGAAATGGAAACAGAAAAATGAAAAAGTAAATTCCACTCCTACACTTCGGAATGTGGCCAATCTGACCGCATTCTCTAAGGGAGTGTTGCTATACTTGAATGTTAACCACTTGAATGTAAATGATGTAAAATTGTCTTAGGATTCTCAACAGAGTAGAAACATACTCAGGAAAAAAAATCATCTTTGCTGTCTTATTTGTTATTTCAATTTTTTATTTTAAAAAGTCGAACAAAAAATGTTAAAAGCATAGTACAATAAACATCTATATATTCTTTATCTAGATCTACAAATTGTTAACATTTTGCTATGTTTA
The DNA here is from genome assembly GCF_006229205.1 of Suricata suricatta. NCBI lineage: Eukaryota > Metazoa > Chordata > Mammalia > Carnivora > Herpestidae > Suricata > Suricata suricatta. The sequence goes on along the minus strand of NW_021869357.1, from coordinate 465 downwards.
CCATTTCCTTTTTGCTATTTATTTCTTCCCCTGCAGCCACCTGGAACCACTTGAGAATAAGTTGCTGACGTAATGACACTTCAGCACTGAGGGCTTTAGCGTGTATCACCTAACAACATATACTTCCCTTCCTTACCACAGTCTTTTCCTAACCACAGTACCATAAGACTATCACTCATAAGGAAATTTACACTGATACAGTAATACCATCAAAATTGAAGTCTATGTTTGAATTTCTTCGATTATTCTAAAATGTCTCTAATACTTATTTTATTTTTTAAGACCTAATTTTCTTTTTTTTAATAGTTTATTGTCGTTAGTTTCCATATAACGCCCAGTGCTCTTCCCCACTAGTACCCTCCTCCATGTCCATCACCCCTTTCCTTTTCCCCCTCCCCCTTCAGCCCTATTTGTTTTCAGTATTCAAGAGTCCGACCTAATTTTCAAGAATCACTTATTCAGTAG
>NW_021869356.1:0-823 GCF_006229205.1 Suricata suricatta | reverse complement strand
CTGGGGGCCAAGGTGTATTTTGCATTGAATGGGTGGAGAGCAAATAGCATTCAAATACACTTCCTTCATTGCACATTTGGTTAGGCCACTTTGACTGTCATTGTCACAGGGGCAGGAACCAAGCCTGCATTCCCAGCACAGTGGCTAACCTATAGAAGATGCTAGATATTTATGGAAGAAACAAAGGGAGGCAGGAATCTTGGAGGGAAGGAACTTTGGGCGGTTGGAATAAGAAATGACTGAGACCCCCAGACCCATTAACTATGTGACCTTGGCCAAGTCATCTTCCTATTCAGAATTCTGTCACTTTGGGATTGGCTCTGGGGCATAAAAAGAAGCAAAGTAGGTATGACAAATAAGCTCATTTTCTGTTCTAGGTACAGATGTCTCTTAATGTGACCTCACAATGATATCAACATTTTCTCTTAAATGGCCTCTGAAATTGACAAAAGTTGGCATGGAAAAAAGGGCTCTTTCCCCCCAAAATCATTCAGAGGCTAGACACATAGACTTCCTAATCTTCTCTTGATTAGCTGTCTGTAAGGAAAGTCTATGGAAGGCCTCAGACCAAAGCTACCCCAGTTTGGGGGAAGTGGAAAGGTGAGGAAATCCCTTCTTGTCTAAGGGTCTGAGTGCAGAGCCTGAGAAGTTGGGCCTGGTCTGATCCAGAACCTTCTAGCTCTGGAGCCCACCGTGTGTGCCCCGGTCTGGAGACCCCGAAGGTGCATGTGCCCCTGGGGGGTGGAGGATGGACCGCCCCCTGCAGCCAGGGAGAGGTTTGGAGCACTGGAAGGAAGTTGCCCAAGGTTGGCTGGTGCACGTC
>NW_021869355.1:0-823 GCF_006229205.1 Suricata suricatta | reverse complement strand
TTTCATTTCTGGTCATGTTGTCACGAACATTTTTCTTAGGGTTTGTCTTGGGCTGTGCTCCCCTATCTCTTCTCTTCTGATCCAAGATCAGTTATGCAACTTATGTTCAGAAATCTCTGCATGCCGTTTCAGGCCAAGGACATCAGCCGAAGGCTAGGACTGGCTCTCAGCTACGTGGGCGAACAGGACACGATACTTTTTACCGCCCTCTCAGCTGCCTTCCTGAGGGTCTGCTTCCTTCTGGGGACTCCGGCTGCCTGAGGGCTAGTGCTCCAGACCTACATTCTCTGCAAAATCGTAACCCTTTCTCATCCCTATTAAAATTCCTAGTCTGTTCAGGGAACTTGGGGAAGAAAATGACATGGTAGATACGTTCATACTGTGAGTGAAGGGTCGATATTCATTTAATAGGTTGATCTACTTCCCAAATGGAATTTTCTTTTTTCAAAGAGTGTACCTGGAGCCAGAAACTCAAACAGCAGAGTTTCCAGCATTCCCAGACGTCCCAGGTGCTTGGACAGATGGAGCAGGATAATTAGAGTGGTTTGGGACCTCTCTCAGGATCCCACCTGTGTCCCCTGGGTTCAAGTGCTGACTGTGCCACCTTCTAGCTACAAAACTTGGGTCCAGTTGCTCAACTCCTCTGAACCATCTGCTTTGTGTTGGGGTCCCCTGGAAGTAGACCCTGATACAAGAACTTACATGCAAGTATTCAGGATTGGGGGCAGTGGGGAGGTGATCCCAGGAAGCACTGTCAGGGGAATAAGACAGAGAGGGGAAGGAAGGCAATATAGGGTACAGTAGCAAGCAGGTGGCCATTGTG
>NW_021869354.1:0-823 GCF_006229205.1 Suricata suricatta | reverse complement strand
ATTAATTATGATGAGAAAAAAGCCAGTCCCAAAGTTTATATACTATAATTTTCCATTGATATAACATTTTTTAAATACATAAAGAATAATTTAGGAATAGAGGACATATTGCAAAGGCAAATGGTTGCCAGGAGTTCTCAATGAGGAAGTGGGTGGAGGAAAGTGAATAGGTTCTAAAAAAGCAACATATGCAACCTTTGTGATATTGGAACTGTGGAATATCTTAATTGTGGTGATGGAGGTATGAACTTATGTAGGTGATAAAATTCTATAAAACTTAATACATAAGCATGCACACACATGAATATAAGTAAAACTAGGAAATATGAATATGACCAGTGGAGAATATCCATTTCAATATCCTGGTTGTGATGTAGGGACTTCAAAGTCAATATATACCTAAAATTTTCTTAGTTATTTTTAGGGGGGGAGATGAGAAGTACTGTGTTTAATCTGTATGTGAATCGCAGTGTCCCTGAAGATAGCCAGATATTTTAAGACATTGGTAATTTCTTTAGTTCAGGATCTTAAAAAGTGGTTTGCAGAGGCAGAAGGAAGGTGGATGTGATTACAAAAGGGCAACATGGAGAATCCCTACAGTGTTGGCACTATCAAGTATCTTGACTGTGGTAACAGATGCACAGCCCTGCACAGAAGGCAAAGTTACACAGAACTCACGATACACAGACAAGTACACACATAAATAAATCTACTGCATCCCATGTCATTCTAAACCCAAGGCTTAAATATGTACTAAATTAAGTATAAAATATTAGTTATAATAATCTGAATTCTTGGTATTAGTGCCTCAGAATGAATATCT
>NW_021869353.1:0-823 GCF_006229205.1 Suricata suricatta | reverse complement strand
GGTGAGGGAAAGACATTTATCCAAGGTCACACCTGACCACAGGGGAGCAAACCCAAGGTTCCATCTGCCTCTGACAATCTGTACTCTCTTAGGAACAGGCCACAGACAAGTCTCAGGGCCTTTGGTTCGCCTCCACCACCCCCGCCACACTGCAGTTCTTTAGTCCCACTGGGGAACTAACTTCGAAGTGTGCGCCGCAGTAGGTGAGATGAGAGGACTGAATAAAGTTGGGACAAGATTTGATCTAAATCGGGTGCCTCACTGGTTGGCCTCCATGGCCAAATGGCTGCATGGCTGCCCCATCTGCAGCCTTCCTAGGTCCAGGCACAAGCACAGGGCCGATCACCCCAACAGCCAGATAAATGCAAGGGCGGTAGTGCTCTAGGACACAGCCCTGTCCCTCAGCTCCAGCCAAGCAAACCTGTGTACCAGGCAGAGATTACAAGACTCCATAGCAAAAGGAAGCTTAGAGACCTTCCTATCACTTGTTCTCACTTTGGTGGAGTTACTGAGCTTTCAAAACTGCCTAATGACAGAGTGAACCAACCATAACCCTTTTTTAATACCCCCTTCCCCATAACTAGAGGGATAAATCATTGTTTTAAAGATGCACTTTTGCTGCCTTCCTTTGCATAACTGGAACACTGTAATATAACCCTGTGTCCACTTCCCTGCCTGTAAGGACAGAATTTTAATGAGGAATATAAAAACAGTAAGTGGATTATTATAATTTTTCACCAAGTCAATAAATGCTTAAATCTCTTAAAACACCTTCTTAGCCATCTGTGCACAGACGATGAAGAGCTATGAAACTATTTGGACC
>NW_021869352.1:0-823 GCF_006229205.1 Suricata suricatta | reverse complement strand
GGGGGACAAGGGGAAACTGGCCACCCAGAGGGGCAGTGGGCAGGGCTTGGCAAACATCCCGGGCACACTCACAACTCAGCCTCCTGCCGGCCACCAGCCTCAGGCTGTTTTCATTCAGCCACGGCAGCCAGGGGCCTGAGTGTGGGTTCTGGGCTCTGACTTCATGCCGGTTGTGATCAGCTGAGGCCCCCCCCCCAACCCCCAGCAGCTGGTTAGATGTGGACCCAGTGAGGGGCAGGTGGAAGGGGCGGGGCCTGGCACCTCAGCTGCTTTCCCTCAGGCTGGGTGCCTTGGGGGTCTGGGAGGACTTCGTGGTCCCTTGGTACAGCCCTGTCCTTGGCATGGGGGACTTCCAGAAGGCCTCTCTGAGAAGGGGTGAAGGCAGAGTAGATGCTGGAGACTCAGTGGTGCCAGAACACGGAGCCTGGGCCTGGGGGGAGGCATGTGTAAGGAGCAGACATGCGCGAGGGTGAGCTGGGGACATGGCAAAGCAGGACACCGCCCAGGGCTGGGCCCCAGAGGAGGCTTGAGGTGGGGGGGGTGCCAGGGCGAGGGTAGTCGGACTAGTGCAGGGTCCTGGGCTCTCCCCCTCCATCACCTGTGGGCTCTTTCTAGCAACTTCTAAGACTGCACTGTGGAGGCGGGGGGCTCCCTGGGCTCAGACCCAAAGGGGAGCTGTCGCTGAGGATGGCCAGGCCAGCAGACTCCCTGCACTTCACGCAAGGGCACACTTGGGCCCGTCCTGGCCTCTGGGCTGGGTGTGCCCCCAGCCCATGCACGTGCGCGAGCATGCACACACAGACACACACACACACACACACAC
>NW_021869351.1:0-823 GCF_006229205.1 Suricata suricatta | reverse complement strand
CATTATTTATATCGATTATACCCTTAAATTTTGTAGCCGAGCTACATGCCTGCCGCACTGTGTCAGCCTATCCTTTCTCTGCTGGAGGAAAAATAAATGGTACTTCTCTCTAGATTTAGAATTTATTTTCAGTCTCTCTAGTTGGGTAGAGCAGGTCTGGAAAGTACCGTACTAACAGAGCCTCGGTCTGGTTAAAGAGAGCACTGTTCATCTCCCCAGGTCACTACCAACTCTCGAGAAAGAAGCATTTCTGCCAAGAGGGAGGTTTGATGAAGAGAAACATCTCTGAGAGGACGCAGGTAATTCAAAGCACACAGTTTAATGTCACCAAAAGGGAATGTTAAGTGGATAAACTGTTAAGTGACAGATATGTGACTCTAATGCTACAATTTCGTCAAGTTACGTTCATAAGTCTTTGAAACCATCTGGAGTGTTCTAAAGAGGGGACTTACTCAGAGAGTCTGTCTCTCACTGTTGATTTAGTTGGGGACCTGGCAACAAATGAAAAAATATATGTATATTATTTATTTAAAGGATTCTTTTTAAAATTAAGTTTATAGTCATGGTGTATGTGGTTAAGATGCACAGAATTCAAATGTTAAAAGCAAAATAATAAGTGAATGAGAGAGGAGAAATACAGCATTTAGGAAGGACTTTATAAAACTGTAACAGGTCAAATAACTCTTTTGCAATTTACATGGACTGCAACTACAGTAGCATGAATTAATATGTTGTATCAGGTTGGCAAACCTTTGTAAAGGGCCAGATAGTACATATTGTCAACTTGTCAGGCTATGTGGTCTCTGTTGCATTTCTTCATTCC
>NW_021869350.1:0-823 GCF_006229205.1 Suricata suricatta | reverse complement strand
ATATACACCACATCTTCTTGATCCATTCATCAGGTTATGAGAGACTATTGAATACTAAAAACTAACCGAGGACTGAAGGGGGAGGGGGGCAAAGGGATGATGGTCATGGAAGGGGGCACTTGTGGGGAGAAGCACTGGGTGTTATATGGAAACCAATTTGAAGATAAACTATTATAATTTAAAAAAAAGAAAAAAAGAATTTTTTCTTGAATTACAGTTTAAAAACATAAAAATAAATAAAAACAATCATCAAGGAAAACTATGGAAAAATATATGCCAACAAACTGGACAACCTAGAAGAAATTGACACATTCCTAAAGACACATGGACTACCAAAATTGAAACGGGAAGAGATAGAAAATCTGAACAGAACCTTAACCAGTGAAGAAATTTAATTAGTTATCAAAAATCTCCAAAAGAATAAGAGTCCTGGGCCAGCTGGCTTCCCTGGAGAATTCTACCAGACATATAAAGCACAGTTAATACCCATTCTTCTCAAATTATTAAAAAAAAATAGAAATAGAAAAGAAAACTTCCATACTCATTCTACGGAGCAAGCAACACTTTGATTCCCAAAACAGACAGCCAACTATAAATAAACAAACAAACAAATCAATCAATCAATCAATCAATCAATCAATAAAATAGAGAGAGAGAGAGAGAGAGAGAGAGACTACAGGTCAATACCCTTGATGAATACAGAAGCAGAAATACTCAAAAAGATACTTACAAATCAAATTGAACACCATATAAAAAGAATTATCCATCATGATCAAGTGGGATTCATTCCTGTGTTACAGGGCTTGTTCAAAATGCGCAAATC
>NW_021869349.1:0-1671 GCF_006229205.1 Suricata suricatta | reverse complement strand
GTGAAAACGGAGAAGCACAACTCGGTGAGGCAGCAGGTTACAGCAGGTGCAGAGAAAACTCTGCCTTCATTTTGGCCTGTGTGATACCTGGAGGGTTCCTCTTACATCTGTCAAGCACAGAGAATATCGCAAAAGGTTCATTTCCACGTCTGTGGTAAAAAGAGATCAAACAGTCTGGAAGCATATTGTATTTTTAAATAACGAGTGGCCTATGCTGTAGGAGTTAAGCTAACGTGGCATTTTCTTAAAGCACAACTCATAAAATCTCTGCGATACCAAGCTGCAAGTTTAACGATGGTTGAGCGTTGAAGTGAGTCAACTTTGTTTAACTCAAGTACATAACCGTTAAAAACCCTTCTGCCCAAATCACACCAAGAAACAAGAATGGAGGAAAGCGGGAAGCACAGTCCGTGCCTTTACTACTCCAGAAAACGCAGCAATAGATTATAAATGGTTGTGTTTAAATGTCAACTCTCTAGGTTTTTAGCGCTAATCGTACAGGTTGTATCAAATTGGGTTAAAAATAAACCACTTGCGTAAAGCTTTCCGAACCCGGCCACGCAGGCGCTTTTCACCAACAGCTTTCCACCAGCAGGTCTCCAAGGCGGAGGGTGCCGATGGCCCCTCGGGGGGCCAGGAGCTGCAACACATTTCTTCCGAGCTTTGTGTTCTGACTTAAAAACTAATTTGCATTGCCCCCCGTGACATTTGCTAAAATACAAACCTACTGTTTAAAGTGATTCACCCAAGTAACTCTACCGCTGCACCCACGTCTGCACAGCAGGGCAGGCAGGGCTCAGCCTGGAAAATACCCTCACAGACGGGTGAGCCAAGCAGACAAGCTTAGGATGCTTCTGGGGAAGTCTGCCTCGAGCACCGTCATCAGTGAAGTCATGTCATTCACTCAGGTGATAACTAAATGCTTCAGGAAACAACAGCTATCACTTTCAATGTGTTGAAAAATAAATAGTAAACAATCCATGTATTTTAATTTTTCAACAAAGAAATTAGTTGATTTGCTAACAGAGATGAAAGGAACCCCATCCCAATCTTTTATTTCTTCTATAGAAAAACACAAATTCGTTTTTAAAAATTTCCTTTAATGTTTATATTTTTTTGAAAGAGAGAGAGAGAGAGAAGAGAGACAGAGAGAGAATAAGAGAGGGGCAGAGAGACAGGGAGGGAGACACAGAATCTGAAAGAGGCTCCAGGCTCTGAGCTGTCAGCACCGAGCCCGATGCAGGGGCTCGAACTCACGAACTGCAAGATCATGCTCTGAGCTAAGTTGGGCACTTAACCAACAGAGCCACCCAGGGGCCCCACAAATTAGTTTTTTTTAATAGAAAAAAGACAACACAAGACCCACAGAAAGATGAACCTCCTCTCTCTGCTGGCTCTCCAGAGATTTTCCCTAGTTTTTTTAATTGATTTTGGTGAAGCTGCTTCACCCGCTGCAACTGCACATTATACTTGAACGTGTTAGGCAACTTTTTGTCACTTCGGAAGTGTGGCCATCACAAAGCAGAACGTTTCACAAGCATATGGGTGTGTGGCTGCCCTCAGCAAGGGTGCGGCTGAGAGAGGAGGCTGTGGTCCCCCAGGCCCCCACTCCCGCAGACACACAGCGCTGGGCTCAGCTGCCAGTTCTCCGAAAGGCATCCGTGGGTCTAA
>NW_021869348.1:0-823 GCF_006229205.1 Suricata suricatta | reverse complement strand
TGTATTGTAAAGGATGGAAAATAATTGCATATGTTAAAAAATATGAAACTTTATAAAGTAAAAAATAATAATAATAAAAAAATGGGTGTGGAGCATTATATTACTGGATAAACACATCTGAAGCCCCAAGACACGGGCTCACTAAAACACTAAGATATAATCAGATGATTAGAGAACACTCCCCCTTCCGCACCCTTTACCACAATAATAGGGCTTTAGTACAATCACAGCAGGTGAAAAGCTATAAGACACATACACAGACTCTTTTTGAGGAGGAATACTTAGGGAAGTTCAAAGTCCTGAGGGGAGAAAAATGTAAGGACACTAGAGGAATCTGAAGCCTCTGACACCTACAACTACAGAAAACATTAAACATCCTAACTTCTAGATTACTGTAAATCTTCACAATGAAGATCTATTTACCATAGTTCTTATTATCTAAAACAACAGATCCAGTTTACAATAAAAAATTTATAAGCCATGCTACAATGCAAGAACAAACACAATCTGAAGAGACAAAGCAATCATCAGAAGTTGGAATTATCAAAAGGGAACTTAAAGTAACTATGATTAATATATTCAAGGCTCTAATCAAAAAAGTAGGCAACATACAAAGCAGATGGGTAATGTTAACAGAGATACAGAAACTTTAACAAGTAAATGGATGAAAAAATACCACGTAAATAGAAAGCATAAGACTGGAATCACTATACTAACAACAAATAATAGACATCAAGATAAAGAGTATTATCAGAAATAAACAGAAATGTTTTATAGTAATAAGAAGGTGAATTCAAGCATACAACACTCATAAACATGTACA
>NW_021869347.1:0-823 GCF_006229205.1 Suricata suricatta | reverse complement strand
AGCTTGTGGGTTTCAGTCCCAGGTTGGGCTCTGTGCTGACAGCTCAGGGCCTGGAGCCTGCTTTGAACTCTGGGTCCCTCTCTCACTCTACCCTTTCCTGCTTATACTCTGTCTCTCTCTTTCTCTCTCTCTCAAGAATAAATAACATGGTAAAAAATTTAAAAAAAAAAACAAATAAAACAAAGTGCTGGGAATGGGCATCTTTGATTTGTTCCTGATCTTTCAGAAAAACTTTCAGTTTTTCACTATTGAGCATGATGGTAACTGTGAGTTTGTCATCTGTGGTCTTTATTATGTTGAGGTACATTTCCTCTATACCCACATTTTGAGAGTTTTTATTATAAATAAATGTTAAATTTTGTCAGATGGTTTTTTTCTGTATCTATTGTGGTGATTATACAGTTTTTATTCTTCATTGTGTTAATGTGGTGTTTCACATGGATGGATTTTCAGATGTTAAACCGTCCTTGCATCCCTGAATTAAATATTAATTTATTATGGTGTATAAGCCTTTTTATTTTATTGGTGAATCCACTTTGGCAATATTTGTTCCAAATTTTTGCATCTATGTTCATTCTTTTTCTTTGTTTTCTTTTTTTCATTTTTCTTTTCTTTTCACTTCTTTTCCCTTCTTTTTTTTCCTTCTTTCCTTATTTCCTTCCTTCTTTCTGTTCTTTTTCTTTCTTTCTTTCTCTCTGTCTGTAGTGTTTTTGTCTGGTTTTAGCATCAGGGTACTATTGACCTCATAAAATGAGCTTGGACACATTTTTTTCTCTTCAGGTTTCTTTTTGTAATAATTTAAGAAGAATAGATATTAACTCTT
>NW_021869346.1:0-823 GCF_006229205.1 Suricata suricatta | reverse complement strand
CTGTCCAGACCACAACAATGATCAAACATCCCCACTCCCACAGCTAATAGGAGTGGTCACCGCTGCTTCTGTGTGCTCCATTTCTCTTTCCTTTTAGATTAAAAAAAAAAAAAGTTAAACTATTGTCATGGCTAATTTTGTGTGTCATCTTCACTGGCCACAAGTGCCCAGATTAAACATTATTTTGGGGTATGTCTGTGAGGATGTTTATAGATGAGATCAGCATCTGGATTGGTGAACACTGTAAAGCAGACTGACCTCCCCAGGATGGGTGGACTCCATCCAGTCTGTTGAGGGCATGAATACAGCAAAAGTCAGAAGAAGGAGCAATTTGCCCTTTTTTCCCTGCCTCACTGATTAAGCTGGGTCATTCCATCTCTGCCTCTCTCATTTCATCCTTTCCTACACTTGGATTTAGATTTACAACATTGGTTCACTGGTTACCAGGACTTGAGGTTAACACATAATCATTCCACCAGCTTTCCTGGGACTCTAGATTGCTGGCAATAAATTGTGGGACTTCTTGGCCCTCACAACATTGTGAGCCAATTTCTCATAATAAATCTCCTTATATCTATTTCTACCTAACATCTATAGATATGTTTTATGTATGTATACATAATATATATACATTATATATACATGTGTGTGTGTGTATATGTGTGTGTGTGTGTGTGTGTGTGTGTGTGTGTGTGTGTGTTTCCTACTGGTTTTATTTCTTGGGAGAACTCATTCTAATGCAGATACCTGATCAGAATTTTTCCCCACTTTCTGGCAGTATGCACTACACTGTCTTAAACCCTCCCCCGAATCACCTAACACA
>NW_021869345.1:0-823 GCF_006229205.1 Suricata suricatta | reverse complement strand
GGGGTGTGTGTGTGCAGCGGGGGTGTGTGTGCAGCGGGGTGTGTGTGTGTGTGTGCAGCGGGGGGGGTGCAGACAGCCGTTGGGGGGCACAGGGGCTGAGAGTACCCATTGGAGCAGAGGGGCCCACTCAGAAGGCTGGTGGACTCCAGCCCGTCTGTGGCCTCCAGCCTGGGGCCGGGGGAGGGTGAGGTGTGGGGGGGCCGGGATCCCCCAGGGTCAGGGCTGTGAAACGGCGGGTGCTGGGAGCCAGCAGGAGCAGAGGATCCGTGTCTCCCAGGAGCGCCAGGGGTGCGGGGGAAGGAGGAGGGTCCACACTCACGTCTCCGTGACTGCGGCCTCCAGGGACCAGGCCTGGCGGACACCAGCTGTGATGACTCCAGGGTCGCCTCCCTAATCAGGTAACGCCGGGCACGAGGGGCCCTCGGTCGCTCTGGTCACCACTTCTGTGCCCGCTGTCCTCGGGGCCCAGCGTGGGGGAGGGGCTCCTGGTGCCTGCGCGGGGACCTGTGGCTTCGCGGCCATCAGGCCCGTGTCCCAGCTCTTGCCTTGGCCAACCCCTCCTTCCGAAAACCCACAGTGTCAGAAGGTGAAGCCAGGTGGGCCCTGGGAGCCACCAGCGCAAGATGCCACCATCACGACCGGAAAACCGGGGCCCCGGATGAGCCACAGAACAGCCTCGGCTCCGGTGGCGCGCGGACCCCGTCGACTCCCCACGGGCTGGCGCTGTGTTCTCCTCTAGCTCTGCAAAGCCCCCAGGTCTTCTGAACCTTCCAGGACCCCGGGGGCCTCGTGAGGCAGATGGAGCTTGCCGAGCTCACGGCTC
>NW_021869344.1:0-823 GCF_006229205.1 Suricata suricatta | reverse complement strand
TTGATCTCATCAAAAAAAAAAAAAAAAAAAAAAAAAAAAACAACCTCATAGAATAATGTTTGATCAAATATCTGGGTGCCATGGCCCAGCCAAGTCGACATAAAATTAACAGTCACACCATCCCAACATTTTTCTGTCATCAGCTTTGGGTCAATGTTTAGAAAATCATGTTTGATTGGCAGAGTGAATCAGTGGGGGTCTAGGCAGGAAAGAGATGGCATATTTAAAAGGATAATTGCAGAGCTTTTATTAAGAAGACAGTTTATCTTGGGGCACCTGGGTGGCTCATCAGTTAAGCATGTGACTCCTGATTTCAGCTCAGGTCACAACCTCACAGTTCATGAGTCTGGGCCCTGTGTCAGGCTCCACATTGTCAGTGCAGAGCTTGCTTGGGATTCTTTCTCTCTCTCTCTCCCTTTCTCTCTCTGCCCTTCCTCTGCTCACTTGTGCTCTCCCTCTCTCAAAATAAATAAATAAACTTAAAAAAAATTTTTTTAACAAGAAGACAGCTTATCTTGATGTGGGAAGAGATGGTGATGTACCCAAGGACTAGCCACAGGGGAAAACCATTCCTGCACCTACATCTGGAGGCCCAGGGGGAAGGAGTTATTTCTAGAACAGACAGCAGAGATAGTAAAAATAGTAAACAGGGTTGTTTTGTTTTGTTTTGTTTCAGAGCTTTTAGGGAATTTATTGAAAGCAAGTTTCATGTACCAAAAGGGTGCTAAACTTTTCTCTGTCACTGGCAGGTTCGCTGCTAGTGGTCCTTCAATTACCCCTAGTTGCTAGGCTAGACTGCAATGACCACAATAGCCACCAGGGG
>NW_021869343.1:0-823 GCF_006229205.1 Suricata suricatta | reverse complement strand
CTTCAACAGTTTGCCAGTGACTTACTGTAAAATTCAGATTCCTTACTGTGGCCTACAAGTCCATGCACGCACAGTCATTGTTGAATCTTTAACTTCTTTTCATAGTACTCCCTTTGATATTCCAAAGATATATGTCCAAAGATACATAGTCTTTCTTGCTTTGGGTTACCACATTTATGTATGTATGAAATACAAAAATACAATTCTCTCTACCCTTTAAAATGTAGTTCAAATCAGACTTCTTCAAAGAAACCTTTCCTGACTCTGCTTTCCCCTACGACTAACACCAGGTTAGGACCTGTTTAGGTCCCTCACTGTACTTATCGTGATCACTACATGGCTGAAGTGTTTGGTCTTTATCTTTATATATCTCATTCAACATGATAGGCATAACATTTTCCGGCACATTCTCTGAGTCTGAGTCAGGGAGTTACCAGGGCTCGATAAGTGGAGAACCCACGTATTGTTGCCTAGGTGATACCACAGTAGAAAGCAGACCAATGATGTTTTCATGTTTTCTGCACACGGGGTCAACTACCCAATTATTCATTCCCTCCATCACCCCAAATACGCATATTCCATGTGCATCTGTATGTGAATAATCAGTCTCAGTCCACTGCATATACCACAAAGGTTAGCAACTTCCAGATACCTCAGAACAATTCTAGGAAATATGAAGGTAAAAAAATAAGCAACAGTTTGGGTCAATGTTGGAAAAGCACTTAGCAGTTTTTATCTTTGACTTTTCACATTCAACTTCCATCCCCACACCTGGAGATAAAAATCAATGTGGAATTTACTGCTTGAAAATTGCTTTCAGGAA
>NW_021869342.1:0-823 GCF_006229205.1 Suricata suricatta | reverse complement strand
CCCAAAATGTGTGTCTCCTTTGTCGTGGCTGCCTGGATAGTGGGGATAATCCAGGCTGTGTCTCAGTTTGTTTTTGTCATAAATCTGCCCTTTTGTGGCCCTAATGAAGTAGATAGCTTTTACTGTGATTTTCCTCGGGTCATGAAACTTGCTTGCCTAGACACTTACAAGCTAGAGTTTTTGATCATTGCCAACAGTGGGTTTATATCCATGGCTACCTTCTTCTCTTTAATTATATCCTATATCTTCATTTTGGTCACTGTCTGGAAACGTTCTTCAGGGGACTTATCCAAAGCATTTGTCACACTGTCAGCTCACATCACTGTGGTGATTTTGTTTTTTATGTCATGCATGTTTCTTTATGTGTGGCCTTTCCCTACATCATCCCTGGATAAGTATTTGTTCATAGCCGACTTTGCTATTACCCCCATCATGAATCCTGCCATCTATACGTTAAGAAACAAAGACATGAGAGTGGCGATGAGACGACTGGGCAAACGGATTGTGGATCCTACAGGGATCTCTTAATGAATGGAGCAGAACTAGAGTCTACCTGCTGCAGCCTCACCAAGAACACTGCAAGGCATGTGACTGTTGTCATTCCTATGGAAAGAGCTACTATTTGGGGAGATAACTCAATGAAGTTCCACCTGCAGAAATTGCTTTGTCAGAGGTGACTATTTGGCTAACGACAGAGAATAAATTGACTGCATCTTACTTCCATTGAGAATAGAGATGAGAATAGAAAACTAAGCTGATTTCTAGAAGTAAACTTAACATTCCAACAGCATTTTCTGCGTTATATTTTCTGGGAGTTGCTTAT
>NW_021869341.1:0-823 GCF_006229205.1 Suricata suricatta | reverse complement strand
ATAACTGTTCCAAATACTGTCATGAGTACATACATCTAATGCACTGACCTGTGGTCTCTAGCTTACGGCTTGACTAATTGTAGCTTGTTTAAGATTTCAACAGACTATTGATGCTGGGGAAACAAGGAACCCATTGTTCCTAGAAGTTCAAGATTGGCCATCGTAGAACAGTGGCCTTTTCTGATGCCAGCAAGTCTTGAGATCATATCAAGAATGATTAGTCACTGTAGCATTGCTTCTCCTACATATCAATGCTCAGTAGTTTCGTGACTCCCCCTTAAAACTCCCTGCTTGCTATGTGTCTTTAGATTGCCTACAACCCCTAAATTGGGGAATGAAAACAGTTCTAATAATATGGCTTCCTAATCAATCTCATTGGGTCCCTGTCTCTGAACCTATTCCCTTGTGTCTAGGCCCTATGAGCATCATCTCTATATCCACCCTAACATGTGACATTTAAAGCTATGCCCATGGTGATTACATCATCCAATACGCCCTCTTGTATGACTGCCACTGATCAAGGCCTGGGCATCACGGGGATCATTGTCTTCATACAGCATCTGGTCCTCACTAACACCCAGGAATTCAATTAAATCCTGAAGAATCCCACCAGTTTGCCAGTTCCTTATCCCCCTGACATTTATTCATCTCATGATGCAACCAAGAGCTGCCTATGGCTTTGGAGTAATGAAAGGGAGTCTCTTCGGGTTCCCACCCTACACTGGAAAGAGATCTTCACATTTTCTTACTTTCCATCTCTTTCCTACAGTACTTAATAATATGAGATAGGTTAACATTGGTGTGGGATAACACTTCACTCTGT
>NW_021869340.1:0-823 GCF_006229205.1 Suricata suricatta | reverse complement strand
GGGGGGGGCGCATTCCAGTGGGAGAGGGAAGCCTGTGCACCACGGGCGTGAATCTCAATCCGTAAACCCAGGCTGAGCATGAATTGAGCTTATTTTCCTCACAACCTCATTTCTATTTTGAGACCCCATTCCCCTGGGGTGCCTTCCCTTTCCTCCAAGGTCATGGCCAAGTGGCAGGGGCTGGTTATCATGCCACAGTGTGGATGGGGAGTGGGCGTAGGACTCAGAAGCCGATCCCCATTTCCATCTGTCCACACAGTGACCCAGGCTCGTCTCAGAACACCAGTTACATGCTGAACCCTTGCCCCCTATCCGCTGTTTGCCCTGTGGCATCTTTCCAGTGAGTATGGAGGGGAGGGGAGAGGAGAAGAGGGGAGGCCCCCGGTGAGGAGGGGAAGTGCCAGGGGTCAAGGAGACTCAGTGAATATTTAACAGCTTTTGTAAAGGCAGCTTGTTCCGGCTGGGGCACAGCAAATGCAGGGTGGGAACTGTAGGGGGGAAGAGAGGGGCAGAGTTGGGGTGGACCCCACAGAGCCTCTCTCTCTTCTCTATGAAGGAGGCTGACAGGGGTGTTCTCTCTAGCAGAGGCGGTGGGCTCTTAAAGGCCACCTGGGCGTTTCCCAGTTTCACTCTTCCCAGATCCTGCAGTGAGAGGTCAAGGTGGTTTGGGGCTATTGCATGATTATTGTGTTACTATAGAAACCGAGAGTAACGAAGTGCCAATCACTTTGTTGGGATCAAGGAGCTAACAGGCCACATCTCAGTCCCCACCCAGAGCACAGCTCCTTTTTCCTTTGTAAACCTGTAGAGAACAATAAACAGC
>NW_021869339.1:0-823 GCF_006229205.1 Suricata suricatta | reverse complement strand
CCAGGTGGCTTTTTGTGTTCTCATCATCAGGTATCAGCCTGAGAGGAAGAAAGAGGGAACTGAAGCAGAGATGCAAGAGGAAAATGGACCTGCTGCAGAGAATCTGACTCTACATGGACTACTTTTTCCAGGCAGCTCTACCCCCACTCCAGTCTCTGGCCGGATTGTCTATGTTTGCTCCTCACTGCTTGCTCTGCTGCTCTCTTTTCTTTGCCTGGTGCTGGCCTAATCTCCAGTTCTGCTTTCTGGAGACCCAGTGTGGATTTCAGTGGTTGTGTTGCTCCTGGTGCTCATCACTGGGCTTGGTGTGGTCATCTGGAGACAGCCACAGAGCTCCAGTTCTCTTCCCTTTAAGGCCCCTGGTCTGCCTCTCCTCCCACTACTGAGCATCTTTGTGAATGTTTACCTTATGATGCAGATGACAGCTGGCACCTGGACCCCAGTTGGTGTCTGGATGCTGATTGGGTTTGCTATCTACTTCAGCTATGGGATTCAGCACAGCATGGTCGTTAACCCCTCTTAAGTTAGGACCAAAATTGTAGACCTTGAGCTGAGCAGTGCCAGTACATATTCTGTTTGACATCATCACACCTGAATGCAATCTGATTCACTGCACAGTAATGGAGAGTATTTTTTTTAACTGTTAAAAAATGTTTATTTTTGAAAGAGAGAGACAAATGGAGCACTACTGGGGAGGGACAGAGTGAAATGGAGACACAGAATCTGAAGCAGGCTCCAGGCTCTGAGCACAGAGCCTGACATGGGGCTTGAACACATGATCCATAAGTTCATCATCTGAGCCGAAATCAGACACTTAAGTGAG
>NW_021869338.1:0-1671 GCF_006229205.1 Suricata suricatta | reverse complement strand
GCCATATTACTCGTGAGGTCAGCAAGGTTTGAAAGGTAATCACCAAAGCAGCTTGGCCTTGAGGGAACTGTGGTCCCCAGGGGGAAATAGTTGTGCCCCACAAGCTAAATGCAGAGGAAGGCAAGAATACATGGGCAGGAGACTGAGGTCGTCTGCCCCCACCCCACTACCACCAATAATGATATCTGACTCTGCATTTGGACTTAATCCAGTTCTCACACCTGGAACCTGTTGACTGATGAGGTGGGCAGCGAACCATTGCCAGCTACAATACTAGACACCCAGTTAAATTTGAATTTCAGATAAACAATGATTAATGTTTAAACATAAGCATATCCCAGGCAATACTTGGGACATACTTATGCTAAGGTTTTTTTTTTTTAATTGCTTATCTAAAATTCAAGTTTAATGAAGTGTCTTGTATTTTTATTGCTAAATATGGCATCCTAGTTCTGGACAAAGGATCCTGATATCATAGAGAATCTACACTATGATGATTCTTCTGATCTTTTCCCAAAGGGACCTATGTCTATTTACTTGGGTGCTGGAGCACAGATGTTCTGAGGACTGTTGGACATAGGACTTGAGTTGACGTTTATACTCAGAGATCAGAAATTTGACTGTGGCTTCCTATTGGGTAATGAAGGAAGTAGTAGCTAGGTTTCAGCTTAGAGGGGTCTATTGAGCCCAGGACTAGGGAGGCTGATGATCACTTCTTTGGCTCAGGAGCACACAAATGGGATTCACATCCCTAGCAGTTGGAGTAGCTGCCATAGGAGGCCTCGGCTGATAGTGGGGGAGGCCTCTAAAGGTACATGCATTCCTTACTATGCACTACATTCTGCCAAGATAGTAAAGAAAAATCTGTGTTGTATCTCACATCTCAAGAGATATGAGAGACATTAGTCCCACCCTTAAGGATCATAAGGAAGCATGGGTGGAGGTCCCCATCACCCATCTGTTTATTTCACACGTCTCTCTCCTGCAGAAGACAGATGGATTCTCAGGACAAATTATACAGGGTCTCCTAAGTGTTAGCCTCTATTGAGGCTGGGTTGTGCTGGGTATGCATTCACTGCTAAAGCATGTTAATAAGATCTTTGGGCACATGGTATGCACAGTGATTTGGCAAGTACTTTATTTTCTTCCTTTCTCTTTTTAAAATTTTTTATTTATTTTTGCAATACAAAGTGTGAGGGGGGAAGGGACAAAGAGGGTGGCACAGAGTCTGAGGCAGGCTTCAGGCTCTGAGCTGACACCACAGTCTGACGCTTAACTGACTGAGCCACCCAGATACCCCTTGGCAAATACTTTCTTTACCACCTCAATCAGAAAAAAAGTATTAGAAACTATTAGCATTCCCATGAAACAGGCAAAAATGCCCATGACAGTTTTGCCCTAGGGCTCTCTGTCATAATACAGTCAGAAGAGATCTGGACCATCAGAACATCCCACAGACCATCACAGTGACCCGTCACATTGATGACCTCAGCTTGATTAAGTCAGATGAACAAGATGTGGCTAGCATGCAGGAGACCATGGTAACTAACTCATTCCAGATCATGAGAGTCAAACCTTTCAAAGATTCAGGAACCTGCCACTCAGGGAAATCTCTTAGAGGTCCAGTGGTCAGAGTCATGCTGGGACATCCAGACTGAAAGGTAATTTGCT
>NW_021869337.1:0-823 GCF_006229205.1 Suricata suricatta | reverse complement strand
ATTCCTTTGTCTGGATAAACCACAGTTTATTTGTCCATTCACCTTCTGAAGGATATCTTGGTTGCTCTCAAGATCTGACCATCATAAATAAAGCTGCTAGTAACATCTGTGCGTAGGTTTTTGTGTGGACATAAGTTTTTAACTCCTTTGGGTAAATATCAAAAAGTACAATTGCTGCATCATATGGTAAGACTATTTAGCTTTGTGAAAAAACACCAGTCTGTCTTCTAAAGCAGCTGCACGTGTTGCATTCCCACCAGGAAGGAATGAGAGTCCCTAGGGTTTCACATCCTCACCAGCTTGGGAGTTGTCAGTGTTCTGGGTTTTGGCCATTCTGATCTGCGGGTAGCGGTATCTTCCTGTTTTATTTCGCATTTCCCTGATGACCTATGACAGAGCATCTCTTCATATGCTTATTTGCCATCTGTGTATCTTCCTTGGTGAGGTGTCAGTTAAAGTCTTTGGCTCATGTTAAAATCAGGTCGGGGGCACCAGGGTGGCTGAGGTGGGTGAGCATCTGACTCATGATCCCCACTCAGGTCATGTTCTCATCGTTTGTGAGATCAAACCCCGAGTTAGGCTCTGTGCTGACAGCATGGAGCCTGCTTGGGATTCTCCCTCCCTCCTTTTCTCTCTCTCTCTCTTTCTCTGCCCCTCCCCCCACCAAGATAAATAAACATTTTTTTAAAAGGTTAAAGAAATAAAATCAGGTCGTTTATTTTATTGTCAAGCTTTAATCTTTAACCCATTTTTTTCATGGAGAAAAGCTGCTATTGCTAGTTGTTTTTCTATTAAAAATATTTTTAACATTTATTTATTTTTG
>NW_021869336.1:0-823 GCF_006229205.1 Suricata suricatta | reverse complement strand
GCAAACCGTGAGATCATGACCTGAGCTGAAGCCGGATGCTTAACCGACTGAGCCACCCAGGTGCCCCATAAAAGCCCTAAAAGTCTTGGAGGCCATTCCACAGTGGAACAGTGTCGTTACCTGCTACCGTACTGTGTTCCAATCCATTTCAGTGAGATCTTCTGTCCAGTTCCTAGAGAACACTGATGTGAATGAATGAATCCTGTCCAACGTGGTATGGAACATCTTGAAATTAAAAAGAAAAACCCTGATATAGACAGTCTTTTCAGTATCTTGAATTGTGGGAAAAAATATTTTAAATGCAGGATATAATTGTTTAAAAAAGATATTAGGGGGCACTTGAGTGGCTCAATTGGTTAAGCATCTGACTGGGTTTTGGCTCAGGTCATGATCTCATGGTCATGGGATCGAGCCCCAAGTTGCAATGCGTCAAGCTTTGCACACTGGGCATAGAGCCTGCTTGGGATTCTCTCTCTCTCTTTCTCTCTCCCTCCCTCTCCCTCTCTGCCCCTTCCCTGCTTGCTTGTGTGTGGGGGCTCTTTCTCCTTCTCTCTCTGTCTCTCAAATAAATAAACTTAAAAACAATAAAAGTGATGTTAGGGGGAAGAGAACTTTTCCACTCAACAGCAGAGAGAAATACAGAATGTGTGTATCTTTGTTCTTAGAGGAGCATTTTTCATATTTTATGAATTCTTCATGATTCCATAACAGCCCCTCAAAAGCATACATTGACTTATTTTCCATGTTTCACATTTGTTTTCTTGCAACTGGAATTAATGCTGTAATGAAAAACTGTGTAGACCGTGTTAAGAATGTGTTTCTT
>NW_021869335.1:0-823 GCF_006229205.1 Suricata suricatta | reverse complement strand
AAATAAATAAGTATAAATAAATAAATAAATAAATTCCAATCCATGCTTCATGCCATCTAAATTAGCTATAATCATTAACAAAATAGTTAAAAATAGTTAACAAAAAAGTGACTAATAATATCTCAGTTAATACCACAGATACATTAGTACTACTAATACCATCAGGAATAAAACTACACCTATATAAAAGCAAAAATGCCGGAAGGGGGAAAAGGTTTCACCAAAATAAGAACATCATATATATAATACATAGATAAAAACAGTAACATAAAAAAAGCAGATGCAAAAAATGCAAAGTTTCAAATTAGATCAAAGGACCTTAGAAAGGAAATGTCATCATTTTAGAAAAGAATATTTTCTTATTCCAGTTGCTCCCAAGCCTATGTTTAGTCACGGAACCCTTTATTCAAGGGAACACAAATAATTCTGGTTGAAACCAAGGTGAGGAGCCAAAACCCACATTAACTTACCGCTCCCTGTCCCCATCTTTCTGTACGTACATGTAAACATCTACCACTGAGGTCTCAAGAATACTTAGGGAGACCTCAGCTCAAACCCTAGGTTCTTTGTGTGAATGTGGGAGAAGCTCTCTAGGGAGAGTAGAATAGTGGATCATCGATAGGTACATATTCAGCTTTACTACATGTGTACACACACTTTCCTGCAGGGGCCATATCACAGTACCTGAGACTGGGTGGCTTCAAAAAACAGAACTGCGCTGTCTCGCAGTTCCAGAGGTTAGCACTCCGAAATCAAGGTGTTGGCAGAGCCATGCTCTCTACATTTCTTGTCCCTTCCAGGTTTTGGAAACCCAAGACATTCC
>NW_021869334.1:0-823 GCF_006229205.1 Suricata suricatta | reverse complement strand
TTATTGACATAATTTGTGAAATATGGAAAATACTTAGCATTTAATAGAAAATGATTATTGTTACACATAACTTGGATGGATTTCAATGATATTCTACTAAGTGAAAATAGCTAGTCTCAAAATTAACTAACACCATTAAACTTATATATCATTCTCCAAATGACAACATTACAAAAATGGCGTGATGGCTAATTCTGTGTGTCAACTTGACAAGGACAGGCAGTGCCCAGATTAAACATTATTTCTGGATGTGTTTGTGACTTTGTTTCCAGATGATAGTGGCATTTGAATCAGTGGACTCAGTAAAGTAGATTGCTCTCCCTAATATGGGTGGGTATCATCCAATCCGTTAAAAAGAACAAAATCAGTAAAGGAAGGAGAGGTTTGCCTGTTTTGCTTCCTTCCTGTATGTTTGAGCTAAGGCATTGATCTTCTGACCTTGGACTGAGATTGGATTTACACCATCAAATGCCCTTGGTTCTCAAGATTTTGTCAGCATGGAATTAGACCCAGTTTTTCTGGATCTCTGGCTTGCAAATGGCACATCATGGGACTTAGTCTTGATGATCAAGTGAGCCAGTGCCTCATAATATAGTATGATAGTACATACATAGGAAGAGTGACATATATAGATATATAAAAATTCATACTTATGTGTGTATGTATATCATATTGGTTATATGTATGTCCTATAAATATTTATCTTTTATAATATAATTTTATAATATAATTATATATTAATTATAATTATATTGTTTATATAATTATACATATGACAACAGATCAGAGGTTGTCAGGGATAAGGCAAGGGAAGAAAGGGTAT
>NW_021869333.1:0-823 GCF_006229205.1 Suricata suricatta | reverse complement strand
TGCCTTTGCTGTGTCCCAGAAATTTTGGATTGTTGTATTTTCATTTTCATCGGTTTCCATATATAATTTAATTTCTTCTCTAATTGCCTGATTAGCTCCATCATTCTTAAGTAGGGTGGTTTTTAACCTCCACATTTTTGGAGGTTTTCCAGAAGTTTTCCTGTGGTTCATTTCACGTTTTATAGCATTGTGATCTGAAAGTGTGCATGGTATGATCTCTATTCATTTATACTTATGGAGGGCTGCTTTATGCCCCAGTATGTGGTCTATCTTGTAGAATGTGCCATGTGCACTCGAAAAGAAGGTGAATTTCCTAACTTCAGGATGCAGAGTTCTAAATATATCTATCAATTCCATCTGTTCCAATGTGTCGTTCGGGTGCAATGCTTCTTTAGTGATTTTCCGTCTGGTTGATCTATGCATTGCTGTCAGTGGAGTTTAAAGTCCCCTCTAATTAGCATATTCTTATCAATAAGACTGTTTCTGTCTGTGATTAATTGTTTGATGTATTTGGGCACTCCCGAATTTGGCGCATAGATATTTATAATTGTTAGCTCTTCCTGATGGAGAGATCCTGTAATTATTATAATATGTTTTTCATATCTTGTTACTGCCTTTACTGTAAAGCCCAGTTTGTCTGATATAAGTATGGCTACTCCAGCTTTCTTTTGGCCTCCAGTCGCATGATAGGTATTTCTCCATCCCTTTTCTTTCAACCTGAAGGTATCTTCAGGTCAAAAATGAGTCTCTTGCAGACAGCAGATAGATGGATTTTGTTTTTTTATCCATTCTGCTATCCTGTGTCATTTGGTTGGAGCATTCA
>NW_021869332.1:0-823 GCF_006229205.1 Suricata suricatta | reverse complement strand
CCTTGTCACCAGTCCAGGGGGTCAAGGATCACGACACCGGAGATATGCCATTTCACAGTGGCAAGATGTTCCTGATCTGTCCTTTCTTTATCTGTAACTGTTGTTCTGACTAAAACATTTACTGTAACATTTACTGTGCTCTCCAAGCTTACAAGGAGGGTACAAACTAAGAGGCTGTTCCTGATAAAGTTTGCCATTAGCCATCAGCTCTTGGTCCATCTCCATTGTTTTTGGGGACAGCCACGTTTCCATTAGGGAACATCCCTCGTCCATGCCTCCCTTAGTCCCAGTTTCCATTGGCCATCTGCCTTTGGGAACATCATTGCATTGCTGCTCATCTCCCCAGGACCCCTTCCCCTGAGGAAGACCTACCACACCACTTAGTCACTTAAATTCAACAAGTAAAACCCTAGTGAGTTATTTTACCTTTCCTAATCTGCTCTTCCTTCTATATGTAGCTTTTCGTTGATGATTCCTGCTTTGACTAAGTAAGCTACCAAATCTCAGAACCTTGGAGGAAAGTCTCAATTCTTCCATCTTCACTTTCATCACTCAATAGATGGACTCTAATCAACTTCTATTTTAGAGTTTTTTTCTTGCCTGGATCCACCCATCTCCATTCTTATCCATCTCCTGCCCTAATCCAGGAGTTCACTTTTTTTCCAAAAAATAATTTTTTTAGCACAATGTGACATTATGGCATAAAGCACTATGCCATTTAATAGGACATCCTTTTATAGGCAAGCACTAGGGTGCAATTATATAGCTTCCTCACTAATCCTTATTACAAGCAGCTGCTTAATTTCATCCTAAAAATTGAATA
>NW_021869331.1:0-823 GCF_006229205.1 Suricata suricatta | reverse complement strand
AGTGTAGGAGGGGTGCCCGTTTCTCCACATCCTCACCAGCATCTATAGTCTCTTGATTTGTTCATTTTAGCCACTCTGACCGGTGTGAGGTGGTATCTCAGTGTGGTTTTGATTTGTATTTCCCTGATGATGAGTGACACTGAGCATCGTTTCATGTGCCTGTTGGCCATCTGGATGTCCTCTTTGGAGAAGTGTCTATTCATGTCTTCTGCCCATTTCTTCACTGGATTACTCCTTTTTTGGATGTGGAGTTTGGTGTGTTCCTTGTAGATTTTGGATACTAGCCCTTTATCTGATATGCCATTTACAACTATCTTTTCCCATTCTGTTGGTTGCCTATTAGTTTTTTTTATTGTTTCATTAGCAGTGCAGAAGCTTTTTATCTTGATGAGGTCCCAATAGTTTATTTTTGTTCTTGAGTCCCTCGCCTTTGGGGATGTGTTGAGTAGGAAATTGCTGCGATTTAGGTCAAGGAGGCTATTTCCTGCTTTCTCCTCTAGGGTTTTTATGGTTTCCTGTCTCACATTTAGGTCCTTCATCCATTTTGAGTTTATTTTTGTGTATGGTGTAAAAATGTGGTCTAGTTTCCTTCTTTTGCATGTTGCTGTCCAATTCTCCCAGCATCACCTGTTAAAGAAGCTGTCGTTTTTTCCATTGGATACTTTTTCCTACTTTGTCACAGATTAATTGGCCATACATTTGCGGGTTCAGTTCTGAGCTCTCTATTCTATTCCATTGGTCTATGTGTCTGTTTTTGTGCCAATACCATACTGTCTTGATGATGACAGCTTTGTAGTAGAGGCTAAAGTCTGGGATTGTGATG
>NW_021869330.1:0-823 GCF_006229205.1 Suricata suricatta | reverse complement strand
AACAAAGGTGGGGTAGGGCTTTTATGAGTTCGGGAAGGGGGAGTTACAGGAAATGGTGACATAGGTACAGTGATCCTAGTATTCTACAATATTATTGACAGCAGGTTTATCCAATTACAGCATTTAGAGTGTTAACCAATCACAGAGTAGACCCTGGACCCTCACATAGGGTGTAACTAGCCTTAAGCAATAGGCCTGCCCTTAGGAACCTTAAGGGTATTACAAGGGTGGTCCCTCTTGCCTGGGGCAATGTGTGCCCTTCTATTGTCTCAAACCTGCGTCCTTAGAGCACCACTTGTGATGGAGTTCCAGGGATCTTCTTTTCCTCTGACTTGAACCACACTGCAGTCAATCATGGAAAATAAACCACCCCAAACTGCAAAGCTACCTCCCAACTGTGGAGCTCTGGTTTTAATAGCTGTCAAACTCCCTCGTAGTCTGCGGTTTCCTCTGGAGAACTGCGAAAACCTTTGATTGCTTGCTTGATTGATTACGATGGGATGATTTGATTCCATCGCAAAGGCCCGCCTCAATCATCCACAATTCGCCAGGGGCAAGGCCTTCCCATGAACCTTTGGGGCGGACTCCGAAGCGAACGGCAGAAGCAGCCGCTCTTGGTTTCCAGCAACACGACTGCGGACTGCCGGACGACCCAGAAGCGTTCCCGGTTTGCGTCGTCGGGGCTCGGCGGAGGCCGGGCTGGGGCGGACGTACCACCACCATGGGGTCGTCAAAGCATCGCGGGGAGAAGGAGGCGACCGGGACGACGGCGGCGGCCAGCACCGGGGGCGCCACCGAGCAGCCGCCGCGGCACCGAGAGCAC
>NW_021869329.1:0-823 GCF_006229205.1 Suricata suricatta | reverse complement strand
CCATTTTTTCATTTTTTTCCTTTTTCTTTTCTTATTCTTGAATACAGAAAGTGAAAAAGTTTATTTTCCATTTTTATGAAAAAGATTTGTCTTTAAATTTTTTCTAGTATATTTTTCACTTTTTTGTAAACTTTTAAAATTCTTTTTTTTAATTTAAAAATTTTATTTATTTTTTACTTTATAAAGTTTCATATTTTTTTAACATATGCAATTATTTTCCATCATTTACAATACAGTAGTTGCAATGACACTCAAAACAGAAAAGCAAAGTAAAAAATCAAAACACCAACTTCTGTTTCATGTAATTAGACTTTCACAGAAATTAGAAGGTTAAGTAACAACTTGTTAATCACCTAATTTCACAGCTATCTGAAGTGGCAATCGTTATATAGCAGCTTATCTATGATACATTCAAGATAAATGACCCAATTGACTCCACCAAAAGCCTTCTAGAACTGATTAGTGAATTCAGTAAAGTTTCAGGATACAAAATCAATGTACAGAAATTAGTTGCATTCCTATACACCAAAAATGAGGCAGCTGAAACAGAAATCAAGAAACTGATCCCATTCACGATTGCACGAAAAACTATCAAATACCTAGGAGTAAACCTAACCAAGGATGTAAAAGACCTATATGATGAAAACTATAGGAAACTTATGAATGAGATTGAAGAAGACACCAAGAAATGGAAAAACATTCCCTGCTCATGGATCGGAAGAATAAACATTGTGAAAATGTCATTACTACCCAAAGCAATCTACACATTCAATGCAATCCCCATCAAAATTGCACCAACATTCTTCTCAAAGCTAGAACAAAC
>NW_021869328.1:0-824 GCF_006229205.1 Suricata suricatta | reverse complement strand
CCCCCATTAATAATCAATGTCATTAGTCATAAAAAAATACACATGAAAATCGCAAAGAAACTGCACTATATCCTGGACTGCATAGCCAAATTCAGCATGGCTGACAGTATCCAGTGCTGGCGAGTCTATGACGCAACCAGCAGCCTCGTCCGTAGTTGTTAATGGTGCGTACACTTAATGAGTGCATTTTGGAAAACTGTGTAGCAACATCTAAAAAGATAAACCTACATAGATCCTGTGGCCCAGCAATTTCTACTTATATCCGGTTATCTACGTACCTATCTATGTATGTATCTGCGTCTATTTCTGTATCTATCTATCTATCTATCTATCTGATAAATGAGTTGTTATGTTCACCTAAAACCACCCACAAGAGGGTTCGGTGGCATTTGTGGCCTAGAACTGGAAACCATATGCCCACCATCGGCAGTAGAATGAACAAGTAGAATGAACAGGTAAGTTGTGATGTAACTAAATGGAAGTTGATGTAATGGAACAAAATGTTTTTACAGATAAAAACAAAGATGAATCCAAAGGCAATATTGAGGGAAAGAAGCCAGATGGAAGAATGCAGATTTATTTTGATTTAATGGTATAAGACGCAAAATAAAAAACAGCACATACCCTGAGAGCCTGGACCAGTGGTTGACTTTGGGACAACAGCAAATGAGAGGGTGTAAACTTGTAAAAATCATCAAGGTGTGTGCTTAAGATGTGCTACCTTTACTCTATGTAATTTATACCTTCATAAAATGAAAGGGGAAAGGAATAAAAGCAACTCAAAGAATAAAACTATTTGAGGTCCAAACTAGAGATCACCTCAA
>NW_021869327.1:0-1671 GCF_006229205.1 Suricata suricatta | reverse complement strand
GGAAACTTTGAAACACTACTTACATAAATATTAAATATGTTAATATAGCTTACTTATATAATAATGAATATATATTATTTATTAATGACTATCAGTCTCTTGATGATATTTCTGATGAATAAACCACTGTTTTTTAATGTATTTTAGCCACAGAAAGGTCTCCTTGAAATTGTCTTATATAGAAGTCCAATATGAATTAATGTATGTATTCATTTATTAAAAAAATTACTTGCCACTTATCATGGGCCAATGTCTGCTAGATACTATATAAAAAGGCTGCTGCTTACTGCTGGGAAACCAAGTAATTTGGCTTATCCATCTTTGTCCTCTTGTACTTTAATTATTAATGTGGATTTCTGTGGGGACATAGTTTGAATAGCAGTGACAGTAAGTTTAATTTCTCAATGGTTTCAAGATATGAATAACTATTTTGTGGAGCATGCATATTTACCCTATGCCATTCACTGTACCTTCTACATATTAATTCATGTGATTCTCTCAATAACTTTTTGTTACTTTTTTAGAGACAAAGAAACTAAAGCACTGACACCTTAAATAATTTGCTCAATATCATACAAGTAATAAGTAGTAGAAAGAGAATTCAAACCTAAGGAGTCTGAGTTAATTTTACATTCTTAAAAAAGAAGAAAAAATATCTTAGTGTTAAAAAGGGCTTTAAAATAATTGATTCTATTATTTACCCAATTTTGGATAACTTTATTAAAATCATCTTTCAAGGGTTATTCTGGCTCTTTTGAAAACTTCTGGTGATGAGAAATTTACTACCATCTAGGGCAGTTCATATTATGTTTATTAACTTCAGTGTGTCTGATTTCTGAATTTCTGTTAATAACTTCAGTTCATTTGCCTTTTTTAAATTTTTTTAATGTTTATTTATTTTGAGAGAGAGAGAGACAGAGTGCGAGCAGGGGAGGGGCAGAGAGAGAGGGAGACACAGAATCCGAAGCAGGCTCCAGGCTCTGAGCTCTCAGCACAAAGCCCAACATGGGGCTCAAGCTCCCAAACTCTGAGATAATGACCTGAGCTGCAGTCTGACGCTTAATCAACTGAGCTGCCTAGGATCTCCTCCATTTGTCTTATAGACCAGAAGGATCCCTTGAGGTTATGGAAGACACATATAAGACACATATTTGTCTTTTTTACATGACACCTTTTCATGTTTGGAATTATTTGGTTTTACCCAAAAGAGTTTTACTTAATGTAAAATCTTCAGTTCTTTGATCCATACTTTATCAACTGGCATCAGATTTCTCTTAATTATCTTTATCTGCTTCTTCTGAACATGGTTCAGTAGGCCTACACCTCCTTTGAGATGCTGCATCTAGAATCAATGTTTCTAACATCATTGGAGGAGAGATGAGTAGACCATCAATTTCCATTAGATTCTATTGTTTTTTTCCCCAAAAAGTCAGCCCGCATTGTTCATATGACATTATAGTTGCAGCAAAGTATAACCTATGAGCTTTTTTCATCCATCCTACTAGTCATTTATATTATCCCTCTCTGGTACCTTTGAAATTGTTTTTGGAGATCCAGATGCCTCTCTACAATTTTCATTTGTCAGGATCACTGTGTTACTTTAGTCTGCAACATTGTTGTATCCCAGCTTGGTCATCCAGCTGTTATACATCCACTAATGACTTGAGGTCA
>NW_021869326.1:0-13723 GCF_006229205.1 Suricata suricatta | reverse complement strand
GAGCTCTTATGCTGGAGATCCTTCCAGACCTTGCCCTGTGCTTTTCTTCATCTGACTGTTGATTTGTATCCACTAAAATATCCCTTGTAATAAATCAGCAATAGAAAGTAAACTCTTCTCCTGGGTTCTATGAGCCTTTCTAGCAAATTTTCAACCCTGAGTAGAGGGTCATGGGAACCTCTGATTTGTCAGATAGAAGTTGTGGGTAGGGGCACCTGGGTGGCTCAGCCGGTTAAGCATCCGGCTTTGGCTCAGGTCATCATCTCATGGTTCGTGGGTTCGAGCCCCGCATCAGGCTCTGTGCTGATAGCTAGCTCAGAGCCTGGAGCCTGCTTCGGATTCTGTATCTCCCTCTCTCTCTGGCCCTCCCCTGATCGCGCTGTCTCTCTCTGTCTCTAAAAAATAAATTAAAAGCTTTAAAAAATTTAAAAAAAAGAGAAGAAGCTGTGGGTAACCTGGGGACCTACTACGTTGACCAGGCATGTGAAGTAGGGAGCGCTCTCACGAGACTAAGCCCTTGACCTATGGTGTCTGTGCTAACTCCAATTAATGTCATGATTGAGTTGAATTGTGGGACATTTGGCTGGTGTCGGAGAGTCAATCAGTGTGGGAAAAAAACCCACACATCCAGTGTCAGAAACGTTGTATGTGAGGAAACTGTTTTTCCCTAGACACATACTTTTACAGCTATTTCTTGATTTATCAGTTTTAGCAGGTACTGTCAACTTTCAAGTCATTAGTTGGTTATGCTGCTCAATCTCTATTTGTTTTTCTAGATCCCATCTCTGTCTCTCCCTACTCTATACTATGTGCTGACAGGATGCCCTCTATGGACTGGACCACTAGCGCCCCCGTGGGCTTTGGCTTATAATTGCATTTTGCCAGTGACAGGTGTTGGAAGGGGATCTAAGTAAGGTTAGGAGCAGAGGGAGGTCAGGGGTCTATTCCCACTTCCATTGATCCTTCTGTGCCAAGTGACCATTTAATAGTGGCCGTGTTCCCCTACCTGTGGCCACAACTCCTGCCGGGGGCCCTTTCCCCGAGTTACAGGTTTTGTCAGTTCCAGTATTACTGGTCTGTCCCTTGCCTTCTTTTGTAAGGCTGGGAATAGCTTCACACTATTGTCAGTCTCTGGGTGCATCACCATTCTATTGGGTTCTTTAATCTTTCTCTCAACTCTATAAAATAGTCCTTTGATGAAATTTTCTTCAACTATCTTTTGAATAATCCGTTTTCTGCAGAAACCAGGACTGAAAAATGTTTGTCTCCCAATTTTTCTCATTCACACACCCTTCTCCTCACATCCTTTCGGCGTAATTGCTGACTAGTCAGAATCTAACTAGAGGGTCACCCAGGTGGCTCGATTGGTTAAGTGTCCAACTCGTGATCAGGTCATGATCTCGGGGATTGTGAGATCAAGCCCCGGGTTGTACTCTTTAGTGGCGGTGTGGAGCTTGCTTGGGATTCTCTCTCTCCCACTCTCTCTGTTCCTTCCCTGCTCGCTCTCTCTCAAATAAAATAAATGAACATTGTAAGAAAGACTATAACTAGAAAAAATAGGACTTAACAAAAAATACTTTAAAGAAGTATTTAAACAGAATGAGTGTAATTCAGGCAATCAGCTACTCAGCTGATAGATGTACTGGGGACCCAAAACTGAAGGGAGGTGGGGTAACACAGACCTTAGTATCAGCCAGGAAACAATTACACCTCCAGGCTAGAAGGAGAAACCTAGGGTGGTGTTACTGGTGTCCAGGGCCCAAGATCACCTGGTAAATGTTGGAGCCACGGCAGGACTGTTTGGAAGGGTTACGGGGACAAAGAAGGAGATGCAGACATTGCCGGAGAAGCCAGCTGATACACAGAGGGAGGAGACGAAACCTGCATTTTCCCGACCTTCTGCCATCCAGCCTCCCTTAAGTGCCTCCCACTGGCTAAAACCTACATGGAAGCCAGAGAACACCAAACTTGGAAATGAAATTTGCAGGAGTCATACCTGAGATATAGAACAACTGTCGCAGGGAAATTCTGGGCATTTGCACTCTTTCATGTAGGCCGCTATTCAGTCCGGGCTTTCGAGAACTATTAGATCTGCTTCTGGCTGCTTCCCTTTGCCCATTAAATGCTTAACCTCAGGTAGGCTTCCCTGTCTTGATCAAAGATACCTCATTTAGCCTTCTGTTCTCTTCTTCTTGGTCTAGCAAACTGAAATCCATCTCCATTCTACCTCCTGATTTCTTGCTTACACAAATTAGCAAGGATTTGCAACCACATTGGCTCTAAGTGCTATCCCCTCCCCAGATCTTGAAATTCTTCCCTGGATCATGCCAGAATCTGCCTCTTCAAGGGCAGTATGAGTGGAGGGGCTTGTTCTTGAAGAGTTGCCTTTCTTTTTGCAAGCCTGTTGAGTTTGTAAATTCATTAAAGACTCTTTTTTTGTGCTTTCAAGTAAACTGTATTTTTAATAATCAGGAACTGGAAACAACTCAAATGTCCATCAACAACTGATGGGTGAACAAGTGTGTTACATGCATACACAGTGAAGTATTACTCAGCAAAACATAATTAGGTAATTAATTAAAATAATCTGTAAGCAACTATGCTCTGATGCTGACCTCTGCCGGAGGATATGAAGAGGTCTGTAGGTCCTAAGGATTTCTGTGCACCTTTCATCCAGAGGTACAGTCACATGGAATTGGCGTCTGCCCTTCAGAATAGACACATAACCTCTAACGTGCCAGAAACTCCACCACTCCCTAATGAATGTTTCTATTCAGTGTTCCTATATTACATTTTTTAATCTCAAAGTCACACTTTGTTTATTAAATTTGTTTTCCCTAAAGAAATTCTAATCAAACCTTCTCTAAATAAATTATAATCAAAACTATTTTAGGATATCCAGGGTCGCCTAGGTGGCTCAGCTGGTTAAGCTCAGGTCATGATCTCAGGGTTCATGAGCTCAGACCTGGGAGGCTGCTTTGGATTCTGTCTCCCTCTGTCTCTGCCCCTCCCCTACTTGTGCTTTTCTCCCTCCCTCCCTCTCTCTCTCTCTCTCTCTTTCTCTCTCTCTGAATAATAAGTAAATGAACATTTATAAAAGGATAACTAAATTAAACAATATTTACCAGACTTAGCATTACTAAATGTTAATACTTAAAATTTTGGAAAGTAGTAAAACAAAACTTGTATCTTTACCCTTAATAAATTTGAATGCCAGGAAAAATGACAACGTTCTGTGCATCAGAACAAGAAATATGTCAATCCTGTTTCCCACTTAGCCCCTGAAGGTCTTAGCTGCCTATTGTATTTTGTACTTCACGGGGCTGTAACTTCTGGGTAGGTCTCGGGAGACAGCTGTACCTCAACCGTGTTGGGGAGTTGAGACATCCCTAGGCAAAAGGAACTTAAATCATGCTACTCCCGAAAACACTAGATGTCGTCATACCTTATCCCTTCATCAGGGTGAGCTTAGAGCTCATAGGGGATCCTGACATCTAGGTCATAAGAACAGTCCCACAAGGCTGAACCGTTTTTCATAAGAAGGCTTAAGCAGCACTGTCAATCAGACCAAAGTAGACTGAGAGCTGTTCTCTGTCGTCCTGCCATGTCTGATACACAGAACGTTTGAGGCCCCCACAAAACATGTTCTTCTCTTTGGGCTGGCAAAGCCCAGCTCTCTCTCTCTTTTTGTAAAAAAAAAAAAAACTTAGTGACATATTATATTTAGCCAAATATACCCCAAATACTATCATTTTAGCATATGGTCAATATAAAGCTCGTAAGATGTTTTACATTCTTTCTCACTCTCTCTTTTTGTCATACTATGTTTTAGAAATCCAGTGTGCATTTTATATTTATAGCGTATCTCAGCCACATTTCAATGCTCAGGAGTCATATGTGACCAGGGCCTACTGCACTGGACAGCACAACTCTATTTAGCCCACAGTCCTAGTTTTCTTCCAGACTGTAGAAAGCAATCAACACCCTTGTATACAGGTGTGAAGGGAAGAAATGAGCTCAGTGAGTCATGGCCTGTTGCTTGAAAGCCCATTTCTTTTCTCAATCAACCCCACACAGTGAATGAAATAAAGTCTTTAACCATAAGTCTGTGTCATTGCATAAATCAGCTCAGCGTGGGGCAGGCAGTTAGTTCCGAGGCTGGGGAAATCCATCTCAGCTGTCTCATGTAGAGTCAAGACTGTCCATGGAAAACAAAACCCTCTGGAAAACTGCAGCATATTCCAGATCAGATGTTTTTCGCCGGTGCTGGATCGTGTCCACACTGAAACTCTCCACCGGTAGGAAATGAGGATCCCTAAATGGGTTCACATCACTCATGAGGCCCTCCAGGAAATAGGAGAGAGGGTGGAGGGACTCACCTAGTGTGGGTCCCTGACTGCTGGCAGAGTGCAATGTCATCTGCAACAGATACAGACGATGGCATAGCTTAGGCCAAATGAAAGCCCTGGGAAGATTAGAAACATGTAAAAGTAGCTCCTGAAACCTTCCCACATACCTGGCACCTGTAGTTCTGTTCCCAGCATGGATACTTCGATGTATGAAGTTCATCTTCAGGTTGTCGACGTCAGCTCAAAGGCTACTTTCAAAGCTTTTCTCTTTTGTGAGTCATGCTGTATGGAGCAAGGAGAAAGCGTGGTCCCTGATCTCTTAAGGCCTCTCTTGAATGCGAAGCTTCTGGTGCTAAATGAACTTGAAAGATGTAGCTAACGGATCACCAAAAACTGAAACACACACGAGGCCTTCCTTTGGTATGAACTTTTATGTGCCAAGCCAGGTGGGAGCGTTTTCTGCAGATGCTCCTAGATTGCCTGAACACATTAAGTCCTTGCTCTGTGTTACGTCTCCGGTGTCTAATGAGGTTGGAATTCTCACCAAAGAGTTTCCCACATTCACTTCATCCATAGGCCTTGCTGTGGTGTGAACTTTCTGGTGTCGCATAAGTTGGGAAGGTCTGACGAACGTTTTCCCACATTCACTGCACACGTAGGGCCTCTGTCCTTTGTGAATTTTCTTATGTACTTTAACATAGTTAATGTGAGTAAAGCGTTTCCCGCATTCATCACACGCATGAGATCTTTCCCCAGTGTGCCTTGTCTGGTGCACAGCAAGTGTATCTTTTCGGAAAAAGGCTTTCTCACATATGCTGCACACAAAAGACCTTTCTCCCCTGTGAATTTTCTCATGCTGAACAAGGTTGGTTTTGCGGCCAAAGGCCTTCCCACATTCACTGCACTTAAAAGGTTTTAATCCAGTATGAATCCTCTGGTGCTGAACAAGACAGTATTTTCTTTTAAAAGATTTCCCACATTGAGCACACTCGTTAGGCCTTGATCCCATGTGAGCACTCTGGGGTGCTTGGAGGCTGGAGCTGGAGAGAGAACAGTTCTCAGAATCATTGCGCTCATACAGCTGTCCTCTCATGTGGGGATTCTCGTGCTGGCCACATTGGTCTTTGTTGTTGAAAGCTTCCGCACATTCACTGCATGAGCCATCTTGTTGTCCAGTGTGAAGGACTTCCTTGCTCTTAGTGTGAACGCAGAGCTGCATCTCATCTTGAGCGACAGGGTGCTGGACACATCCAGAGCTGGCCAAGGAGTACTCCGCATCTTCCCTGTAAGTGAAGGCCTCTGACACGTGGCTTCTGCACCTCTTCCCAGAGGAGGCCGGGTCTTCTTCCATTCTAGGGAATGCCTCTCCACTCTGTGACCTCAGGATGTGGTCAGTACTTACAGTGACCCAGAAGGTTCTTGTACAAGACGGACACGGGTATGCCTGCTGCCCATAAGATACTCTCTGCAGGCCAGCCAGGCGCAAGATGCCTTTCAAGATCGGGTCACACGTGTCACATGGGTGGCTCTTTTGGTCATAAGGATTCGCCATGATCGTTCTTGCCTGTGACTGTCTTATAGAAACACCCTGTCCAGAAGATGCATCTTTACTCCCTGCTCCATGACAAAGGCCAGGGCTCCCCTGGACCATCTCTGCCTTGGCTGGAGCAACGGCTACAGTTTCAGGAACCAGACGCTCCGAGGCTGCCCGTGGTTGGGGA
Source organism: Suricata suricatta (assembly GCF_006229205.1). Taxonomy (NCBI): domain Eukaryota; kingdom Metazoa; phylum Chordata; class Mammalia; order Carnivora; family Herpestidae; genus Suricata; species Suricata suricatta. The sequence goes on along the minus strand of NW_021869326.1, from coordinate 7,653 downwards.
ATTAAAGAGTATCTGGACAATGGAAGTCCCAGTGAGGTCACCAGTAGAAGGTTCTCCAGAATCACAAGACAGTATAGGCGTCTCTGATCTTCATCAAGTAGTTCCCACTCCTCTTGGGAGAAGCGTACACACACATCCTCAAAGGTTACAATGTTGCAGTCTAGCTCTGCAGCAGGCTCCGCCATTGCCACGGAATCAAGGCCCGAGACGGCGCGCCTCAGCGGACGCGCCTCAGCGGACGCGAGAAAAACCGAGGCCCGAGATTGTCCACACCACGCTCAGGGACAGCAGATCTTCACACAAAAGGCTACCACACGAAACCAAAGCTGGGTTTCCTAGAAAGCACAGAAGTAAGCCGTACCTTCGAAAACGGCTCCCGTTCCGCTCGAGCAGCAGCCAGGAAAGAGCCTCTGCCCAGAGCTTCCGGCTGGGATTCTCAGATGAACCGGAACCAGAAAGAGGGTCGACGAGAGGTCCCGCCTGGACATCGCGTTATTATGTACGTATTTATTTATTTATTAAGGAAAAGGGGCTGGCTTCCTTAAATTGCAGACAAGACAGGAGGTTTGGTTTGCCAAAGGTGACTTGAGGTCATTTATTTTTTATTTTCTCATGTTTTATTTATTTTTGAGACCAAGAAAGACCGAGCACGAGCAGGGGAGGGGCAGAGAGAGAGGGAGACACAGAATCGGAAGCAGGCTCCAGGCTCAGCGCTGTCAGCGCAGAGCCGTCGCGGGGTTCGAACCCACGAACGTGACATCGGGAACTGAGCCGAAGTCAGAGGCTTAACCGACTGAGCCACCCAGGTGCTCTGACTTGAGGTAATTTTAACGTTCATGGTTTCCAGCTTCATTCAAATCCATCCAAATATCTGCGTTCCAGACTTCATAGTCCTGAATGAGTTGTTGTTGTTTTTGAATGTCTCGTTGCTATACAGGGTAGCTATTATTTGTTGTTGTTTCGGTGTTGATCTTGTATTTGGGCACTGTTGAATTTCCACGTTAGTTCTAGGTGTCGGTTATCTTGGATTGGTTATATAGATGATCATATCCGCTGAAAATATTTTATTTCATATTTTCGAACTTCTACATATATTCTCCGTTTATTTTTTCTCTCATCTTTTTCAGTGGCTAGAACCTTTAGGTCAAGGTTAGGATTAGTAATGGTGATAAGAGATAACTTCTTTAATTTCTGACTTTAATGTAAAATATTCTAGACTTTTTATCTTATAAGGTACATGTTGGGGCGCCTGGGTGGCTCAGTTGGTTAAGCCTCCGACTTCAGCTCAGGTCAGATCTCACGTTCGTGGGTTTGAGCCCCGCGTCAGGCTCTGTGCTGACCGCTGGCTCAGAGCCTGGAGCCTTTTTCAGATTCTGTGTCTCCCTCTCTCTCTGGCCCTCCCCCTCTCATGCTCTGTCTCTTCTGTATCAAAAATAAATAAAACATTAAAAAAAATTAAAAAAAAAGGTACATGTTATTGTTATACGTATCTGGTAGTTACATTAAAGTTGGTTGCCAAGATATTTTTTTATCATGAATGATTGCTAGATATCATTCAATGGTATATTGATATATATTAACTTGATTATGTTGCTTTCTCATTTAGATAGGTTACTTTGGTGAATTAACTTTGTTGGTAAATTTTCTGAAAGTGTCTTGCCTTTGCAACTTTGAGATTCAATCGTTGGTCATAAGGTCATTATAATGAAGTGTTGATTGTGACTTGCTGATCCTCTGTTTGAATTTTGCTTCTGAGTTTATAAGTGTGATTAATATATGTTTTTGCTTTCTTGTGCTTTGCAGTCTTGGGGAATAAAAATATTACTAGGCTCAGAAAATGAGAAATTGTCTATTTTCTGTTCTATATATCAATTTTTTGATAATTCAAAATAGCTTTTTTAAAAAAAGTTTAGTGGGTCTGATATCTTTGTGGTTCTAAAAATTTAACTATTCTTTCTTGATTTCATGATTTTCTTCATGATGGGCCACTTTTGCTGGTTTATATTTTTTAGAATTTTTTCATGTTGTATAGATTTTCATATTTATTTCTTTATGTTGATCATTGTCTTTTGTTTACCTTTATTTAGTCTTTTCTTCCAGCTTTATTTAGGCATAATTATGAATAAAATTGTATATGTTTATACAATGTGATGATTTGATATATGAATATATTATGAAAGGATTACCACTTAATCAAGTTAATTAACATATTGTTCACCTTCCATCATTACCTTCTTTCCTGCGTGTGCATAGTGAGAAGGCTTAGTCTCTCTATTCTTAGCAAATTTCAAGTCTACTGTATAGTTTGTTAAGTGGAGTCACTATATTGTACATTAGTTCCCAGAACTACTTTATCTTTTTTTGCTTCATTGCAAGCAAGTTTTTATTTAAATTCCAGTTAATTAACATACAGTGTAATATTAGTTTTAAGAGTAGAATTTAGTGATTCGTCACTTACGTATAATACCTAGTGCTCATCGCAACTAGTGCCTGCCTTAATCCTCCTCACCTATATATCTCATGACCCCCAGCAGCCTTCCGTTTGTTCTCTAGAGTTAAGAGTCTGTTTTATGATTTGCCTCTCTCTCTCTTTTTTCCCCTACGTTCATCTGTTTTGTTTCTTAAATTCCACATGAGTGAAATCATATGGTGTTTAGCTTTCTCTGACTTATTTTTCTTAGCATAATACATTCTAGCTCCATCCATGTTGTTGCAAATGACAAGATTCCATTCTTTTTGATGGCTGAGTAATATTCCATTGTAAATATACATATATATCTATTTGGTGATTGTTGATGATGCTGATATAAATATTGAGGTCCATGTGTCCCTTTCCCTTGGGGAATATTTCTATTTTTAACTTTTTGAGGAACCCCCATACTGTTTTCCAGAGTGGCTGCACCAGTCTGCATTCCCACCAGCCGTGTAAAAGGGTTCCCCTTTCTCCCCATCCTTGCCAACATGTGTTGTCTCCTGACCTTTCTGACAGGAGTGAGGTGATCATCTCATGGTAGTTTTGATTTGTGTTGCCCTGATGATGAGTGATGTTGAGCATCTCTTCACATGTCTGTTAGCCGCCTGTATGTCTTCTTGGGAAAAAAGTCTATTCATGTCCTCTGCCCATTTTTCCACTGGATTACTTGTTCTATGGGTGTTGAGTTTGGTAAGTTCTTTATAGATTTTAGATACTAACCCTTTATCTGATATGTCACTTGCAAATAACTTCTCCCATTCTGAAGGTTGCCTTTAGTTGATCATTTCCTTCGCTGTGCAGAAGGTTTTGTCCTGATGAAGTCCCAGTCATTCATTTTTGCTCTTGTTTCCCTTGCGTCCAGAGACATGGCTAGAAAGAAGTTGCTGTGGCTGATGTCCAGGAGGTTATTGCCTGTGTTCTCCGGGAGGATTTTAATGGTTTACTACCTCACATTTAGGTTTTTCATCCATTTTGAATCTACTTTTGTGTATGGTGTTAGAAAGTGGAAAGATATGGAACGCTTCATACATCTGCATGTTATCTTTGCACAGGGACCACATTAACCTTCTCTGTAAACTGATCCAGTTTTAGTATATGTGCTGCCAAAGTGAGCACAAATACTTACTCACCTTATAGCTGAACATTTGACCCTTTCTTTGATTAGCATCTCCCATTTCCCTGCTAGCTAGCCTCAGGTAATCACCATTCTACTCTTTTTAGGAGTTTGACTTTGGTTTGGCTTGGTTTAGATTCCACTTGTGGTTAAGTACATACGGTATTTGTCTTTATGTGTCTAGCTTATTTCATTTAGTGTTATGTAATCCAGGTTCATCCATATTGTCACAGCTGGCAGGCTCTCCTTCTTTTTTATGGCTGAATACTATTCCATTATACATACACGCACCACATTCTCCTTAGCCATTCATCCATTGATGAACATTTAGCTTGTTGCCGTCTGTTGGCTATTGTGAGTTGTGTTGCAATGAACATGGGAGTGCAAAAATCTCTGCAAAATACTGATTTAGTTTCTTTTGGATGGATACTCAAGAGTGGGATTTCTGGGACTAATGTATTTAATCTTAAGTGATGTTACTTAATAATTAGTTACCATGTTTTGGTTGCTGATGTTTATTCATATCTTCATTCTCTTTGAAAATAAAATCTCACTGGCTAGTTTTGTCTTTTATTATTCTTTAAAAAGTCATGTATCTGTTGGTTGACTCTTGTGATGTTTTGTTTTATTATTTTGTTTAATAATTATTATTTTCTTCTATTTAGAGTATTTTATGTTCTTGTTATTTTTCTACATTCTCGCAACCGAACCTTAACTCACGTAATTTCCGGCCTGGTAGTGCTCTTGTAAGTGCAGTTGGGGCTACACATCTCTGTTTTGTTACTACTTTAGCAAAACACGCAGGTGTGAAATGTAGTGTGGTTTATTATGCTTTCCTTGTTTACAAAAACATTTTTAATATACATTTGATTTCCACCTTTGCCTACAAATTATTCAAAATTGAGCATTTATTTTTGAGATATTTGGGCTAGTGTGCTTGTTCACATTGATTTTTGAAATATTATTTTCTTTTTTTTCGTTTGTGACCTTTGGATGATAGTTTTGGGTAAACTTGAAACTTTATATTTGCTCTTACTCATATTTGTGTAAATTTCTACGAACGCTTGAAAATAAATTTTATTTCCCTCCTCTGGTGCCTATATAATGGACGTATTAGCCTAAGGTTAATGTTGGGTTTATTGCATCCTTCACCCAATTCTTTGAATTCATGGTTTCTGAGATACATGTGCTGTAGTTTCCCACTTTGAATTACTCCTTATAGTTCTAAATTTTGCTTGATCAAACTTAGAATGGAAGGCTTTACTTAGGGCTGTCTCATCTAACATGGAGTTTGTTTTAAATCTTCACCATATGCCAAGAGTCAAATAACTATATGGACCCTTAGGCTGGTAGTTTCTACTAGTTTCTGTTCCTGCCTACTGTTCATTCCAGATTGGGTCCTTCCATCCTAATTTTCAATTCCTCGCAGACCTTTTCCCCTCTTCACACTTCCTCTATCACTGGTCTCCCCCAAATCAGGGAATTGTTTTCACTATGGGAAAATGGAAAGGTAATAGGGAAACTATTCAATTTTTTCAAGTAATCATAACTTCTCTTAAATATATTGCCTCTGAATAAAAATTATTCCTATTCCTCTGAACCTAGATGTTTGAAATTATAAAGACAAAATTTGAGTATTTTTAGGTACTCTTCTTTTCATTTCTTTTGAGTCATGAACAATGGCCATTTTGGCCATTACAGTTAAAAAGGTAGTAAGAAACATCCAGAATGAGGGGAACTTTGTTTAATTCTTCTTAAATATCATTTCTTTCCTGGTGCTGATTGCACTCTGTTTTTTTTTTTTCATGACCGGCTCTCGCCCCTTCATTCTTTCCTCCTGCTACAACCCACAAAATCAGACACTTTGAAGAATAAAAAACTTGATGACCTTTATCAAGATGAAGGTGATTCACCACACTGATCACTGAGCAGAATAAACTGTAAAATGGAACTTTTAATATTTTAAAGCCCCTTGGAATACAGTTTGCATGAGTGATTCTGTACAATGTACAAATCGGTGGAGAGATGGTGACCCTGGAGAATTTGCACTGACAGCCTTGGGAGGGAGCCACGCGGGAATAACTTTTATTTGCATATTTAATTGACCTTGTAGTAAAATCAATCTCATATTTTGTACTGAGTACAGTTACATGAAGATTTGAAAATATTATCCAAAAAAGTTACTCAGACGACTTATGGTATCATTAGAATCATATAATGTCTCTCTATAGTCTGCATTCTTTTGACAGTGCTAAGATAATCCCCATCCTGCCTTAGAGCAGAGGGTAGAAAGTAGTTAGGAGGTAAATTAAAGCATGCCTTTTGCCAGTATTTTTAGTAATTTATGATAAGTTACTTTATGAAAGGTTCTATGAAAAAATTTTAGACATCATTTGAAACGATCAGATTTATAGTGAATACAGCTAAGGTATGTTATTTTAAGGTGGCTTTTCCCCCAGCCAATTAGGTATTAACATAATTTACAAATAAGTAAAATCAGTATTTCTCCACATATGTTTTTACTTTGGATAGAGCTAAAGAGATAGTTGTTTTAAAGAATGAATGTATCTGTTTTTCCCAGGGGCATTTGTCCCGAGGGCACATCTTTTCGATAACATATTTAGGAAAAGGCATTGGCTCATATAGAAATAGTACCCAGCTAAGGTCCTGTGTATAAGGGGAAATAGATAATATTAGAAATTATGAGGTAAGAAATTATCACTGTTTAATGTGAGATAAAGGAGGGGCGCCTGGGTGGCTCAGTCAGTCAAGCATCTAACTCTTGATTTGGCTCAGGTCACGATCTCATCACGGCTTGTAAGTTTGAGCCCAGCATCAGGCTCCGCGTTGACAGTTGGGAGCCTGCTTGCGATTCTCTCTCCTTCTCTCTCTATGCCCTTTTCCCATTGGCTCTCTGTGTATCTCAAAATAAATAAACTTCAAAACAATTTGAAAAACTAATATGAGAGGGGCGCCTGGGTGGCTCATTCGGTTAAGCCTCCGGCTTCGGCTCAGGTCAGATCTCATGTTCGTGGGTTCGAGCCCCACGTCAGGCTCTGTGCTGATAGCTAGCTCAGAGCCTGGAGCCTGCTTCCAGTTCTGTGTCTCCTTCTCTCTCTGACCCTCTGCCTCTCGTGCTCTGTCTCTTTCTGTATCAAAAATAAATAAAACATTAAAAAAAAAGAAAAAATCATATGAGAGAAAGGAAAGGTATTTTCTCGGACTGAGGTTATAGAGCAGGTAGTCAGCTGCCATGATTGCCAGTGATTTGGGGTGAAAACAGAGTGCTCTAAGGACACATAGGAACTGTGACCTACACCTCTGTTTAGAATGACCTGAGTTGCAGTGATAACTCTCAGAATATAAGCCATGAAACATCTGGCAACGCTTAGTGCCACATCCCATCTGCTGCCGTCTTAGGCTGCATTAAAAGAAAGAGTGTCCAGTACACAGAAGGAGAGAGTCCCATTGTATTGATCAGAAACCACTTTTCTGAACGCATCCTAGGTGTAGCTCAAGGGAAGTAACCCAGAGCAGCAACGTAAGGAATGGAAACAGTATTCTTTGATTTTCTTAGCCAAGAGTACAGATTTCAGGGGACATCAGTTGTATTCTTTTCAAAATCTTAGTGCTCGTGTGGAAAAGACAATTTGGTTTAGTTTGTTCTGTTTTAGCAGAAAGTAATAAAGAGATTAGCTTACTAGATGGATGGCCCTGTGCCTCACTAAATCTTCATACCTGTATTACAAACTCTGAGGTAGTATGGTAGATGATCAAAGCCCAGTTTACCTATGGATTTTGGCTGCAATTTATAGGCAGTCATTAAAGTCCTCAGATACTGGAAATGCAACGTTGCAGAAAGCAGGATGCACAAAGCCAGTGCTTTAGCTATCGGGAAGGCCAGAGGTCCCACTGATGTAAGGGAAAGTAGACATGTAAGTTCCCCTTCCCAACCCGGAGCCAGAGCAGGGACAGGACAAATCGGTGTGCAGGCCATAGTAGCACCACACTCAAGAGCTTGCTGGCCAGCATTTTGGGAGCTTCATTTATTGAGCTCCAACAGAAA
>NW_021869325.1:680890-761892 GCF_006229205.1 Suricata suricatta | reverse complement strand
GTTGTCATCATCAAGACAGTATGGTATTGGCACAAAAACAGACACATAGACCAATGGAATAGAATAGAGAATCCAGAGCTGGGCCCACAAATGTACGGTCAATTAATTTTTGACAAAGCAGGAAAGAGTATCCAATGGAAAAAAGTATTGATATTTTAATAGTTTATTTTCTTGCTTTTCACTTCTACAACTCGATTTAGATTGATAACTATATCAGTATACAAAGATGTTTTAAATTTGTTTTGAAATGATATATGGATTTATTAATTATATATAAAAAGTAGTAATTATATATAATTCTTGCTACACACACACACACACACACACACATATATATATACACACTTTATTTATGTTGGCAAAGAATATGTATTTGCAATGGTGGGTCCAGTGTTCTGCATATGTCTATTAAATCAGTCTTGCTAACTGTGTCCAAATTTGTTATAGTCTTAGCAATGTCTTTTACATGCTTATATATCAATACTGAGAAAGAAGTAATAAAAGTAGGGGTAGGATGGGAAAAAAATCATCCTCATTCTGTGGCTATGGAAAATGAATTGGAGGGCTCCTGAGGGGCTCAATTGGTTAAGTGACTTAGGCTCTTGGTTTCCTGGGTTTGAGCATCTGGCTCTCTGGTCTCTGCACAGAGCCTCCTTCTGATCCTGTCTGCCTCTCTTTCTGCCCTGCCCCCACAACGTGTGCACACACACTCTCTCTCTCTCTCTCTCTCTCTCTCTCTCTCTCTCTAATAAATAAACATTAAAAAAAAAGAATTTGAACACATCAAAAATGCCATTCACAGATGGTGTTAGGTGAACCACAAGTGGAAAACCATAATATTTCTTGGTAAAGTTTGGTTCCAAATCTATTGGCTTGAAATGAAGTTCGGAAAGCTAGATCTAGATGAGCAGAAAAGAAGTGTCAAGTTCAGCTGATGACATTTCCCAACACTTCCTTGAGCAAGTCATGCATGTATGTGGTTAGAGAGGAGCTCGTGGGTTTTGAAAGAAACCTTTTCTGGACGTAGAATTCCAGCTGGTTGAGCAAATAACAGTTCACTCACTAAGATTACAACTTAGTGCTCAGCCTAATGGCTTAATGGACATTTTTCAAGTCTTTCTGCACTGTATTGTGCTCTGGAGTTAGAAACCTGGGCTTGAAGATTTGATTGTTGATGTGTGTGGCCATTTAACATATTCTTGGACTTGTCTCCTCTGTTTCTGGCAGAGTTCATTTAGAAAGCCAGACTCTAAATTCTAAAAGGAAAGCAATGCAAGAGCTGGCTTTAAGTGTACTTTGGAGGCTTTTTAAAAGGGTATTTATATGTAATTTTCTGTATTGGTAAAATACACATTTCAAATGTAAATGGGGACATGGTAAAATTATCACTATTTATTGGGATGTTAGTGTATTTTTATGTTTTAGAACATGCCCTGGGGTAGTATCTAGTCCTCATAACAACATATTTGACTGTTACTATATAATTTAAAGGATACCTAAAAATTATGAGCTAGAACAATACCTTCAATATGCATTGAGTAAGCAATTTTTTATACTTAATTCATATTTCTTTTTTTTTATATACTTGTAGACAACATATAGGTGTAATTTTTTTTAAGTGAGTTGACACACAATGTTACATTGGTTTCAGGATTACAACTTAGTGATTTGACAACTCTAAACATTATGCAGTGTTCACCACAAGTATAGCTACCATCTGTCCCATTACCTCGCTATTACAGTATCATTGGCTGTATTCCTTATGCTCTGCTTTTTATTTCCATAACTTGCTCATTCTACAACTTGAAGCCTGTATCTCTCACTCCCCTTCACCCATTTTTCCCAATTCCCCACCTCCTCCCCCTCTGGCAACCATCAGTTTGTTCTCTGTATTTATAGTCTGATTCTGCATTTTTTAAATTAATTTTTAGGTGCCATTTGAGTGGAATGATATGGTATTTGATTTTTTCAGTATGAGTTATTTCATCTAGTGAAATACTCTCTAAGTCCATCCATGTTATCTCAAATGGCATGATCTCATTCTTTTTATGGCCAAGTAATATTCCATTGTGTATGTATACCACATTTTCATTATCCACTCATCTATTGATAGATACTTAGATTTCTTCCATATCTTGGCTATTATAAAAATAATGCTGCAATAAACATAGGGGTGCTTATATCTTTTCAAGTTAGTGTTTTAGTTTTCCCTGGGTAGATACCCAATAGTGGAATTTATGGATCATATAATATTTCTATTTTTAATTTTTTGAGGAAACTCCATACTGTTTTCCACAGTGGCTGTACTATTTACATTCCCACCGATAAATGAACAAGGGTTCCTTTTTTCCCACATCCTTGCCAACATTTGCTGTTTCTTCTTAATTTTAGCCATTGTGACAGGTGTGAAGTGGTTTCTTACTGTGGCTTTGATTGCATTTCCCTGATTAGTAATGTTGAGCATCTTTTCATGTATCTGTTAGCCATTTGTAGGTCTTCTTTGGAAAAAATGCCTTTTTGGATCCTCTGCCCCCTTTTGAATTGGATTGTTTGTTTTTGTTGTGGAGTTGTATAAGTTCTTTTATATTTTGGAAATTAGTCCCTTATTGGATATATTATTTGCAAATGTCTTCTCCCATTCAGCAGGTTTCCTTTTTGTTTTGTTGATGGTTTCCTTTGCTCTGCAGGGACTTCTTATTATTTCTTTATCATCTAACATACAAATCTATGTGCTGATGATCTTAGAGATAAATATTTTAAAACCCACTCACTGAAAACAGCATAGGAAAATTAACATATGCATGCTATATAATGCTGTCCAGAATGACTGGTGTTAATGTCTTCAAATATCACTTTTGCCAATTCTCATTTGAACCTCTGAAGTTCAGATCCAACTAATGCTCCTAAAAGTATAAGCTTAGGCTTTTAGACTTGAGTGTTTAGCTGACAAATGACCTAAAACATGAACGACAGTGTTCTCTTTTATGTGAACTATGGAATAATCGTACCTTGGAATATTCACACATGTTAATTACTTACAGAAATTTCAGTTTTTAAGTAACTTGGGGAAATTTTGGGTTAAACCTATCTAAATGGGATTCTTTATTGAAATGCTTCAATGTTCTGACATGTGCCATGGCTCTAGATAGCATTCTGGCACTATTTTATCCAATCCCTACTATGTGCCAGGAACAGCATCATGTTTTGCTCAAAGAATGTCAGCAAATCAGGCATGGTTTCTGTCCTCACAGAGTTTTTAAAGTAATGGACAGAGAGAGATTAAAGTAATAAAGACATAAATATTTAGATTGCAATAAATTGTATTCTGTTATGAAGAGAAAGAATACGATGCCATAAGAAGACCAAGGGTATCAACTTAATTGGAGGATGGATTTAGGAAAGGAAATGAGATTTAAGATGAAGCAAAGCTAAGAAAAATTAGCCAGATAAAGAGGGGCATTCCAGGCTGAGTGAACAGCAAATCCAAAGTCTTGAGACAAAAGAAAACTTGCTATGTGAGAGGAAGAAAAGGCCCATGAGGTCAGGGAAAAGTAAACAAGAGGCCCAAGATGAAGCAGAAGAAATAATGAAGGGTAGATGCATGTGGAACCTTAGAGGCCATACAAAAGATGATTAAAAAAGATGTTTTTCCTTAATATTTACTCATTTTTGAGGGAGAGACAGAACGTGAGTGGGGGTGGGGCAGAGAGAGAGGGAGACACAGAATCCCAAGCAGACTCCAGGCTCTGAGCTGTCAGCACAGAGCCCAACACGGGGCTCAAACCCACGATCCATGTGATCAAGACCTGAGCTGAAGTCGGATGCTCAACTGACTGAGCCACCCAGGCACCCCAAGATGATTTTTATTTTAAGCACAAAGGATTCTGATGAAGGAACTGGTGTTAAAATAGCATTTTCTTAAAGAAAAATATAGCATCATATTTACTTTTCCCCAGCTGATTTTGACCCTGGGAACCTTCTGATGAGAAATTTCCTGGTAGCAGTATCTTTGGAAAACATACTGCCAGTACTTTCAGAAATCCCACTCTAACCAAGGACTGTGTGCTCAGATTGTATCAGAAAACAGTAAAAGAGACTTATGCCAGTTCAAATACATCTATCAGTATCAGAAACATTCAGAAGTAGGGTCACCAACATGAATGGAGTTAGGGCTCAAATGTTATTAGGACTCAATTTCTCTTCATCTATCAGACCTTTCTGTCCCTGTTTTGGTTTTATTCTTTGGCCCAATAAAATGACCTCAGAAGCTGCAAGATTTTCCACTGTGGTGGCAAGGTGGCTGAGTCATCTCCTTACGTGCTCCCAGATGGCAGACTAGTGGAAAAAGGAGCCTCTTTCACAACATTCCGCTGACATCCACTGCCCCCTCACTGCATCTCCCTAAAATGCCCCTCTGAGAACCAATCACCAAAGTAACCCTAGGAATAGGATATGTGCACAGTTCAGGCCTAGGTAATCTGCAGCCTTGACCATTTGGATTCCCGGACATAAGTCTAGGATGGCTACTAGGGGAAGGGACAGTGCTGGGAAGGCAAAGAGTAAAACCTCAGTGTGGGTTTTTAAAAATTTATTGTTTGAAATTGTGTGCACATGATCATATTTGAAATAATCATGTTCTATTTCTTGTTAAAAATACAAAAAGGAAATTCAAACAAGTGTCTAAAAGAACATGGAAACAATGCAGTGTTTGTTGTTTCTGAGTGGTTATAAAAAGTAGAAAAATTATGGAATAATGAAATAGGATACTTCTGTTATTACGATTACTGACAAATCATCACTATGACTTTTTTTTGGTCCTTTCCATCTACATGAAAATTATTCTACCTAACATAGTCAATTATTCAATAAATGATGTCATGTACTTCATTTAAATTATTGTCTGTAGCTCTTCCACTGTGTGCTTCTAAGTACTATACCTTACATTGTAAGCACGTTCTTACATGTATGCATAGACCCACACATATATATTCACCCACATATGTAATATACATGTGTACATATAATATACATGCACTTTCCAAAATATAAAGCTTAAGGATTATAAGAGATGATATTATGGTTACATTCTTTAATCAAAATGTTCTCTAGAGTACTTTTAAGATAGTAATAACTATTGGAATTTATAAGAGACAGTCCAACTCCTGAGCATGTAAAATAAATTTTAGGAGTATAAAAGGGAAAAAATGCTCTTCTATGAGAAGATAATACGGCCTGAGTGATCAAAATAGACTGAGATAAACTGTGGAACCAGCATAAAAACTGCAGGTCAAGGAAAAGCTATGACCCTTACATCAACTAGCAACATATTTTTAGTCTAACAGATGGTGGTTAACACTTCTGGTCATTCATACTTTGTTCCTCATTTTATGACTATTTTCTAAAAATAGTTGGGGCCATAACACGGTAGAAACTGTCAGAGAGTGCCTTATGGATAAAATGAGACTTTGGGGGATTTTTTTTAAAAAGGAGTTCCTTGGAAAGTGGAGAATCCTAATAGGAAGTCAAATAGAGAAGAAAAGAGTTTGGCAAATACAATCTAACTGTTCCCATATCAGTAACAGTTTCTATTTCCTTCAAATCCCAAGAATGATCCCATAAAAAATTCTTAAGGATTTCCAGACTGTTAGACAATCAAGGCTAGATTATATTTTCTGATTTCATTCTGGGTATCTGTGTCCCTCTAAATACCCCTCTCATCCTAGAGAAAGAGAACTTAGATTGCCTTCAGAAGTGCAGAGAGAGGCAAATAGGCTTTTCCCCCTTTTTTTAGTTTTTTTGAATTTGGTGCTTAGGTACAGCAGTTTGAAAGCAGGTGGGTTTTAAGTATAAATATTATATAAATCTACTTCTGTACTTAGAAGTATAATATATCCGTCAGTTGTCCTGTGACATTTCTTTTTTTTTTTTTTGGTTGATATACTCTTGTAAAAGTCCAAATTTGTAAGAGTTTATCCCTAAAATCTATTAGGAATCTAAAGTATCTTTAGGCTTTGTAAGTAAAGGAATTAGTTAATAACAATTGTCACATGACTCCATGAAGTACATAAAGCATCTTTGCAAATTCTATAAGAATTATTTTATTAGGGACACCTGGTTGGCTCAGTCAGTCACTTATCTGACTTTGGCTCAGGTCATGGTCTCACAATTTGTGGGTTCAAGCCCCGTGTCAGGCTCTGTGCTGACAGCTTAGAACCTGGAGCCTGCTTCCGATTCTGTGTCTCCCTCTCTCTCTGACCCTCCCCTGCTCGCACTCTGCCTCTCTCTCCCTCAAAAATAAATAAACATTAAAACAAACAAAAAAGGAATTATTTTATTAATGTAACTTTTGTAATTATTGCCTAAATTATACATTATGCAAGATATTCCGCTAATATAATGTAATGCTTGTAAGAATTAAGATATTAATTCAAGATACACATATAAATAGTGATGTTTTCTGACTGATTCCTGAAAAATTAAGTATTATGCCATGTTTATTCTTTATATCAAATGATAGGTTCTCGAAATTCCTGACTGGCTTAGTCAGTAGAGCATGCAACTCTTGATATTAGGGTGGTGAGTTCAAGCCCCATGATGGGAGTGGAGATTACTTAAAAAATTTTAAAAATTCAAATGATAGATTTTTGCATTCTATATATGAAAGAACACTAACATTTATATATGTTTAGCAAATTAAGTTATGCTAAGGTATTGCATTAGTATAAAAATGTTTTTTAACAGACACAAGCATATTAAAATTTTAACAATGCCATACACCATAAGTCATCAGATATTATTAAGCTAATAATAGTGCTAAATTTTTAAACAAGGATTTTCCCATTAGGTTAATATCCATGAATCTAGTTGTTTAAAAGCATTGGTTTTTTTTTTTTTAGCTTTATTGACAAAAAGGCATTGTATGTATTTAAGGTATACAACTTGATACTTTAAAAGAATTCTTTAATGTTTATTTTTGAAGGAGAGACAGAATGCGAGTAGGGAAGGGGCAGAGAGAGAGGAAGACACAGAATCCAAAGCAGGATCCAGGCTCCGAGCTGTCAGCACAGAGCCTGACACAGGGCTCAAACCCACAGACCGTGAGATCATGACCTAAGTAGAAGTTGGATGCTTAACCAACTGAACCACTCAGGCACCCCTGGGTATTTAATATATGTATGTATTGTGAAATTAACACTACAATCAAGCTAATTAGTATATCTATTACCTCACACATTTACCTTTTTCTTCCTTTCTTCTATGGTGAGAACATGTTAGTTCTACCCTTTTAGCAAATTTTAAGTATACAATACAGTTATTGTTAATTATTGTCATCATGTGGTAAGAAGAAAACAAGAGCAATGTTTTGTTTAGTATTGCAATTTGTATTGAACATGTATCTGAAGATGTTAAACTATCACATTATATTGTTTGTTTACTTGCTTATCGATGCTATATATAAGCGAGATCACATAGTATTTGTCTTCCTCTGACTTATTTCACTTAGCATAATGTCCTCAAGGTCCACCTACGTTGTTGTCATAAGTGTCACATTTTTAAAGTGTTTCTTTCTTTATTTTTGAGAGACAGCGTGTGAGCATGGTACGCTCAGAGAGAGAGGGAGACCCAAAATCTGAAGACAGGCTCCAGGCTCTGAGCTAGCTGTCAGCACAGAGCCTGATGCGGGATTTGAACCCATGAACTGTGAGATCATGACCTGAGCCAAAGTCAGATGTTCAAATGACTGAGCCACCCAGGCACCCCTTGTGCTCTAATCTCTATCAGCCATGATGTAACTAATTCCTCATCTTTCAGTAAAACACCTTCCCTACACACATGGCATGGAAATGACTTATCTACCTATACCATCCAGTTCCCAAAGTCCTCAAACTAGCTGTCTTGTTGCCAAATCAAAGGAAACTCATCAAAGACAGAACAGTGAACTTTACTTTCATGATTGTTGCCCCCAACCCAGTCTCCAATGCACTAAATCATGATACCTTATCACCAAAAAAAGAACCCCACAAAACCCCCAAGGTAAATATTATTTCTAAGTACTGAAGTGTTTGTGCTTCAGCATCTTTATTCATTTCTTCCTCTCCATCTTCATTAATTAAGGCATGCTTAATTAATCCCATCTTGATTACTATAGTTTACTTTTTAAAAATTCAAGTTCTTGTATCAAACCATTAAATTTAATTATCAGTCTTTTCATTTTGGAAAACACGACATCCTCCACTGCACTATTTCCAATGACCCTTTTCAATAAATTCTGTTTTTCTAAAATTATGATGGATATACTATAGAGTGCTTTTATGATATACAGCTTTGTAAAAGAAGTTTTTACATAGAATTGGTTAGGATTCTTCCTCTGTGACAGATAAAATAATTAAAACTGTCTTAAGTTTAAAGAAAAAACTTCATGCATGGCTAGATCAAGGGGCTCAAACAGTATCAACTGAACTCTGTCTTATTCTATTCCAGTTTCACTTTGGCTTTCTTCTGTGTTGGCTCAAGTCTCAGACAACTCTCTTTTTGGCAGTTGCCAACAACTTCAACTTAAAACTGATCTTTTCAGTATTCTACCCAATAACTCCAACAAAGTCTTAAAATTGAATTTGATTGGCTGGGATTGGGACACACGCTTATTTTTGAGCCCATCACCATGGCCAGGTGACTTCAGGGCTCAATTGGTTATATTTTGGTTACATGCCACCCCTTGGATCCAAGGGTAGAGACATCTTCTATAGAACCTCATGGACTACAGTAGAAAAGAGGTAGCATTTAAAAAATTAAGAGTATTGTTCTGATAATTCAAAAACTATAAGTATGAACTATATATGAGAAGAAGAAAGATATACAGTATGGTACTATGTAAATAGGAAGCAGTATATATGAAGTATAAATAATTAACCATGAAGCTCAGTGCATCATGACATAAATATATCTGGTATTAAATAGTCATTATAGAATAATCCTATTTTTTTCAAATACGTAATATTTAAGCTTATTTGAAGAATCGCCAAAAAGTGGATGAAAGGAAGTCCATTAGGCTCTCTCTACAAGTGCTTTTTTTTTTTCTTTTTCCTTCAGGAACCATTCATTGATCTCTTTCTGTCTAGAAATGGGCAATGGGCAAACGTTGTAAGTTACCTCAAAGACACAGGCATAGTCATAGTAAGTCTCAAAATGTCATCGAACTCCTCATTTTATATATATTTTTGCTTTCTTCACCTAAAAATACCTTTCAAAAGTATCATTAATGAAATATTTAGCTTCTTAATATTCTGCACTAATAATAAGGAACTTATGAAGGAAAAATGAATAACAAAGATAAATGATTACAGTCTTAATTTAAATCACCTTCAGGTAAGACGGTTGTTCCTAAGCTAAAAGCAAGTGAAATTCACGGTCGTGAGCAGCAGCTGCTTTTTCTGAAGTCAAAGACATCAGCAAAGTCATAATCAGGGAGGCCTGGTAAAGGCAGCTACTCTTATTGAAGAACAGTGCTCCAGACCCAGACACAACTGTATCCTGTGGAAAATGGACGGAATCATGAGTGGTGATGGTGAACAAGAAATAATCCACTTAGTTTAGGAAGAAGATCAGTCTATAAGTCTAGACACCTGGCTTCTGATCCTGATTTATTAATTTTCTCCGTGATATTAGCTAAGGACTTCATCTCTCTTGGCTTCAGTTTTCTGATTTTTAAAATTGTGTGTGTGTGTGTGTGTGTGTGTGTGTGTGTGTGCGTGCGCATGCATGTGATTTCTGTTTTCTAAATTTACTTCTAAGTGGCAAAATCCTAGAATCCATTAGGGTGAGGAGAGATAACGGTACGTGTATCAGATAAGCACTTCTGAGGACCTTTGGGTAGTTGCTGTGCTGCTAAAATACTACAGCAGAAGGGCTCCAGGCCTGGAAATAGAATGGCATCAATGACAATGGCAGCCAGCATGCCCAAGAATGGCTCAGGGAGAAGGGGGCTCTCTCTCCTGAGTACACTTATGCCAACAGGAGCAGAGAGCAGGACAGAGTTGGAGAAGGCTGGTGATTTTCATGGCCACCTGTGAAGCTCCTTTCCTAGAAACTAAATTGTTCCTTCCTACAACTAATCCCTTCTATCAACAGTTTTATAGCAAGGAGTAGCCTGTCTTCAGTTGCTGGACCAGCTGTGGGCTCATGAGCCAAGCTGGACTGGCAGAGCCTGCCCTCAGCAATTTGGATATGGAATGTAAAGAGGTAAGTAATTTTCCCTTCTTGAATGGCTGACCTTTTGACCCTTGTGAGACGTTAATGGTCACAGCTTCCAGCATATGGCCAAGATAAGGGGAATCAACTAGAGAGGAAGAGAGAAGGATCAAGTGGAGATTCAGAAATGTGAATAGAAGAGGGACAGAGAGATTCCTACTAGCTGTGAAGTTTCTCTTCTAATTCTCCCTGAGACCCAGTGGTATTCTTGTCTTGGGGTTCTATGAGACACCCCACTATTATTTTGAATTGCTATTTTTAAAATTGTTTTTTCCCCTTAATTTGAACTAGTTCTGACTCTCACCAGCTTGGGAGGTGAAGCTAAATATGTGTTTGACTTTAAGATAAGCTTTTAATATTTTCTGTGACTACTGTTTTTTTTTTTAATTGATGCATTATTAGATACTGCATTAAATATAGATTGTTTTCTTTAAGGCCCTTAAATTATTTGAAGTAGGCAATGTTATCCCCTTTGAATAGAGGAATAAACTGAGGTTTAGAAGATTTTTCTAACTCACCCTGATTTACATAGCTATTAAGTGGCAAGACTGCATTCTAACAGACTTTCATTAGTTGGATTCTAATTCCAATCCATTTAACCTCCGGCTCTTGCTTTTAACCACTATTTAATAAGATTAGGTAATATGTGGGTTGCTAGTGGGAAATCTGAGATAGAGAAAGCGTATGAAGTACTAATTCTCCTAATACTTTCTAATTTCCCCGAAAAGGAAATCAATATGGTTCTGAGTCAGGAATGGAGATATGAGGAGAAAATGGGCAGTGTTTAGGGAAGCCTGGTATCAGAGTTTATCTTGTTATGTGAGATTCTGTAATTCTAAAAATTGGAGACTTCATGTAACTGTTAAGGAAAGGAAATTATGTAAGAGTTAGTCATTTAGAAGGGAAGCCTGTGCATCATTGGCTGGTATTTACCAGTGCCAGAGGTCAAAAGCGACCACTGCAAGCATCAGTGGAGTCTCCCTCAATGAATTTCTCCCAGGCTGTAGGACCTTATAACTTTTTTCAAGTCCAGCAAGGTTACCATCATAAGTATTTTTAATCACAAACATTCAGTTGGCCACAAACACATTCCTGTACAATTCCTTCATCTGTGTCTTCTAAAGAGTGAACTGAACTGTTAACTTACTTTTAAACAAAACTGAATAGTTGAAATGTCTGACTGCTTCCTATCAGTATAAAAATATGAATTTGTACAACAGCTGCAACTCATTTCAGCAGGATTAAGTTTTACCCAAAGAAGGACAAAAAAAAGTTGTCTGTAACAAGGGAAAACTAATGTTCTCAATGGAAAGAAATGAATATACCCACAGCTTTTTAATGTTGGGTAACATAAAAATGGCTTTGAAGATTAAATGAGAAACATCCTTCCCATTATTATCAATCATATTTCCTGATGATTAGTAGGGTCAGATCATAAAGCTGTAAAATTATTAGGGAGTAGGATTTGAAGTACACTGTAAAAGTTCCATAACAGTAACTATAAAATAGCTGATCAAACTTTATAAAATGTCATGCTGCTTCATAAGAAATGGTAACAATATGCCTTTGAGGTCTTTCTTCATTGAGAGCCTTTGCCATCTTTCTCCATGAATGAACTAATTGGTATCTTTTCAACTGACTGAAGTTAAATGACAATATTAAATAGATGTAAAATATTTTATAAGCCCTCATAACCCACCACTGCAAATTAACAATTCTTGAGCATGCATGGTGCTATAGCAATTAAAGAAGAAAAGACTGGATCTCTCATGGCTTATATCTAGGATGAATCACAGATTTCATGGTCAATTCTTACTTTTTAAATTCATACCTTTGCATTCTCAGCTCACCTAGAGATGATCAGTTCTTAGTAGCCAACTTGTTTTTTTTTAATGTTTATTATTATTGAAACAGAGAGAAACAGAACATGAATGGAGGAGGGGCAAAGGGAGAGGGAGACACAGAATCTGAAGTAGGTTCCAGGCTCTGAGCTGTCAGCACAGAGCCTGATGCGGGGCTCGAGTCCACAAACTGTTAGATCATGACCTGAACTGAAGTCAGACGCTTAACCAACTGAGCCACCCAGGTACCCCTCCAACTTGTTTATCAAATCATTCAATAAGTCACTCGGGAAGCATGGCACAGAGGACAGGAGAAATGAATCAAGAACCAGGTGCTAGGTGTGAGCCTTACTTAAGTCTCTCCCACTTGGCCATACGGCTTACCCATCATGTAGCTTAGCTTCATGGTTGGTCAAATGGAAATAATTCTAATTTCAACATTGTGGGATTGTTATGAAAATTATAAAAATTATTTTTATCCTAATTATTACCTAGGATAGTGCCTGGTATTGTAGCAAGCACTATGTAATTGCTAAATATAAAGATGAAATTCACGGATCTGTTCCAGCAGTGTTTATTAGATGCCTACCAAAGGTCAGGCACTATGGACTCTGTAAGATTGATAAGATACTTGTCCTCATGGAGTTTGCATTCTAGTTGGAGGAGGGAGACAATAAGTAAGTAAACAACTAAATAGAAAAGTTTATTTCAGATATGGATAATTTTCATGATAAATAAGAACTGGATGCTGAAATGAGATTTGAGGTGGGGAAATGGGGAACAGATTTGGTCAGGGAAGCTTTCTTTAATATTTGAGCCCGGACATGAAGGAGGAGGAGTGAGCCATGTGAAGCACAGAGAGGAGAGCTAGAAGCATGAAGAGGATAACCTTGTATGCATAGAGTTTGCATGGAGGCTAAGAGCACAGTAAGAAGTTGGAGAGTCAGGCAAAAAGCTGACCATATATGACCTAGCAGGTCATGCTAAGGAGTTTCAGTTTAAAATTTAATTTAAAAAATAATTTATTTCTATTATGGCTCTTTTTATTTCAAGTGAATAAATTTCACTTAAACAATAGAAAAATATATTGCCTACAATCAAAATATATTCAAGGGATAAATCTGATCCAAGCAGAACTGGATCATATAGACCTTCAATAATGACTTTAGGAGACTATTTCTCCTTCTCTTTCTTTCTCTACTTGAGTTCCTCTCTCAGGCAAGGTTTTTACCTTAACATGGAAAGATGACCATTAGCATCTCCCTACCAACACCTGCTTTTCAGTAACTGTAGTGAAAACAGCTCAAGGTAACTCATTGTTCTGGATTGTGCTGAACTCATTTTGGAACCAATCACTTTTTTTTTTCCTACCAGGTAGGAATTTTATTTGAAAAACAACTTACATAATGATAAATACTTTTTATAGGATGTTAATCACCAATCTAAACTTTGCTGTCAGTTTTCATTTGACCTAACATAGCCAATATAATTTGGAAAGTTTTGTTTTGACTTAATAGCTTTTGATATATGTAATGTGAGCTAAGGCACACAATATCTGTTATTTCATTTATATGTAATTCATTTATTATTTAAAAACTAAGAAACATTGTATTCAATCTCTTCCCTTATTTCCATCTTTGCTGCTGTATTTTACTTCCTCATCATCTTTTTTTTCCATAATATTTTATTGTCAAATTGTTTTCCATACAACACCCAGTGCTCTTCCCCTTAAGTGCCCTCCACCATCACCACCACCTCTTTTCCCCCCTCCCCCTTCCCCTTCAACCCTCAGTTCATTCTCAGCATTCAATAGTCTCTCAATCACTTTGACTCTGATCTGCTGTGCCTGAGTGACTTGCCCACCTCTAGAGCCAGAGGGTGGGGTCAGTCTCAGAGAGAGAGAATGGAGATGAAGGCTTTCACAAAGGAAAATTAATGTGCCTCTAGCTGAATAAGAAAGCGATGGATTCTGAGCAGGTAAACACAGAAGACCTCTGTCAGGTATTTCACTGGTGTCACTAAAATGTATCTCATCTCTATCTCCACTGGCATCTGTGAAGAAGTCAAGTTCCCATGTGTTGTTGCAGGCACAGGTTCATGTATACTGCATCCTTTTAGATCCTAAGAGAAGTTGACCTTCTCTGGGACACTTCTGTACCCTTCAGAGGACCGGAGAAACTTTCTGATCTCTCTGTTACCATAAAAATTTGGAGGAGGCACACCCAGCCCTTCTGCCTAGACATTGTAGTACTGTCTAATCTTTCTGCTACAACCGCCCCTCATGTCAGGGTCACAAGAAGGTTTCCCACCTCCTTAGACTCGCTCAGAGCCTGGGAACATATCATCTGCCCCGTGATCTTGCTAAACCTTGGTTGGAACTGGGACAATATGGAGAAGATGGCATGAGGCGCTCCTGCACGGAGCTACCCAACCTGTGCTCTTGTTGCTCTTTTGCCTGCTTGTTTGCATGCTTTTCTTTCCCTGCCTCAGCCCTGATTTCTTAAGCAACTTTAGGGTAAACAACAACAACAACAACTTGGTTCTTATATGTATTCTTCTCAATTCTATTGGTTATATACACCAGTTTGAATATCATGAACCATGAACAAAAAGCCAGGCTTCAGTAACTCAAAAATGCTTTATCACACCCTGTACCCTTGCTTAGCATTTTGTTAAAAGTTTATTCCTTTATTTTGAGAGAGAGAGAGAGAATGAGTATGAGTCAGGGAGGGGCAGAGAGAGAGGGAGACATAGAACCCCAATCTCCACACCATCATTACAGAGCCCGATGTGAGGCTCGATTCCATGAACCGTGAGATCATGACCTGAGCTAAAATTAAAAGTTGGATGTGTAACTGACTGAGCTGTCCAGGCCCCCTAGCATTTTTAAAAGTTTTCTTTTGTTCTTTGAAAATCGGCTTTTCTTTTTTCCTGTTGAGTGTGACTTCCCTTCCCCAAAGCAGGGACCCTAATTCATAGGTGAGGATGTCTGAATGTCCCTCTATTGATAAAAGCACCATGTGCTCCAAATCCATTGTCAGTCAATCTTTCTGGGAGAGTGATGGATGTACATGCACAGGGTTAGTGTTTCTGAACCTCATTTTCCAGATGACCATTTACCTTTTTATATCTCTCCTAAGACAGAATTTCCAAGAGCTCTATACAATTCAGTTTTTTACTGTAAGCTACCAAAATGTATTGTGGCTATTTTAAGCAAAATGATTTACTTGGATCACATCTGGGACTCACAGATGGAATGGCATTACAGCAGGAATTTAGGTAGCTTGTCAACTCTACAGTGAGAAGGAATAACCTCTGGCTATGATTCATATCCTTCCATCATTTACTCAGGTCCAGGGAGAGTGTATCCCATTGGCCTGGCTGAGATCACATTACATCCACTGCATGCACGGGGCTGTGGAGAGGGGTTATCTCTTCCCCATGACTCTGTAATAGAAAGCAGAAGCTACTTCCCACCAAGACTATACACAATGGGGAAAGGACAACTCCTAGAATGGAAATCAAGACGTGATTAAGAATGAGAACTGGGATGCCTTGGTGGCTCAGGTGGTTAAGCGTCCAACTCTTGATCTCAGCTCAGGTCATGATCTCACAGTGCATGGGATCAAGCCCCACTTCGGGCTCTGTACTGATGGTGCTTGGGATTCTCTCGCTCCCTCTTCCACTGTTCCTCTCTGGTTTGCAAGCACATGTGCTCTTTCTTTCTCTCTGTCTCTCAAAATAAATAAACTAAAAAAAAAAAAAGAATGAGAAGAACTCCTGGTCAGGTAGAATAACTAGGCTCCCTGCCACAACTCTATGATTCTATATTTTATATATAATATTACCTAGGGATAGAGATATCATTAAAGTAATATTAGAGAATACTACTATAGCCTGTTTCTAAAGATTAAAAACAGAAGAAAAAATTTTATCCAAATCCTTCCACCCAGAAAGAATTTTTTTAATAATTTACTGTCTTCCTCTTTCTATTCAAAGCTTTGGTTGTGTTATATTATTCACACATTGATATTCAGCTCCTCTACTACCTGGACAATGTCTTTCTGTTAACAAACAGAAAATAAATGAACATAAGAAACCTAGTTTAGAGAGAATCAAGGGCTGTAGAAAGAGGAGGGTAAGAGAAGGAGAAAGAGAGTGTGGGGCATTAGAAGGAAAGGAAAAGAATTCCATTGACGATGATGCTTCAGCGGCAGCTTTAAGTTGAAGCCGACATATGAACCATTATCATGAACTGAAAAAAATCTCATCCTTCTCCCTGCCTCCCTCCTTCCTTTGCTTTGTCTCTCTCTCTGATTTTATTTTGAGACCAGTACCCATTCTCTGGTGTCTGCTATTGGCAAAAGACTCGTGATGTAAATTCTGCAAACTTATCTATACTCTCACTAAAATGATTACCACAAAATGACATTTAACAATTCAAATAAGAATAAAAATACCCCATAAGGATTTCTAGGACTTATTTTTCTCTTTCCTCGAAAACTTTAATTTGTTTATTGGAGTCACTTTGTAAGCATTTCCCATACAAAGCTGACTTACAGCTTTGGCTTTTTGTCATGGTAGTATGGCAAAGTATAGTTTAGTGTAAATCTATGTAAACTTGTCCACAATGCGTTTTTACTAAATCTGGAAAGCCGACACCCAATGGTGAGAAACATGTAGAACTCGGTTTCCCTAGCTTTAGTGATTTTTTTTTAAACAGAATATCCTTTTACATCTTAATTGGATGTAGACCAACAAATTCATTCACCCAGCTCAGTGACTGTCAGATAGGTATGCCATTGGGTTGGCTACGTATTTTTGATAGGATAAGTTATATGGCTTCTAGTGATTCAAGGAGTATGACTTTTAATAAAAATAAAAGTAATCACTATTATCATCAATAATTATTAAATACTATCTTCCAGGAACAGTGCTCAGCACTTTAAATGTGGTAGTTCATTTAATTCTGATGACCACCTTATGAGATTATACATCATGATATGTATTGAGATATATATTATCATTGTTATTATCATCCCCATTTTATAGGTCTCATAAACAGCTTATCATGATGGACCACACCTACCAATCAAAGTATGCTTATTCAAGAGCCCATTAGGTATTGCATAATCTTGAAAGTGATGAACTGGAATGTTAATTTGAATAAGGCATGCTTTATGAAACTTAGCTTTGTAACCAGAATGTAAACTCATGACACTGATAATAGTACTCCAATATATATTGAGTTGTTTTGTTGGAAAAAAGACTTTGCTAAGTTTATCAAGGACATTCTTAGTATATCATTCTGTTTTACTTTCTTCACAGTACTTTTCCAGTCTAAATGTGAGTTGAAGAGAGTATTTAGTCTATATTTTTATAGCTGTTTTCAGCGCTATATTTCATATATTCACATATATGTGAAAATATATTTATTTTGTATACATGTGAAAATGTTATTTCACATATACATTTTCAGAGTGTTCAGTGAATATTCATTGGATGTTTCACTAACATATTGAAACTCAGCCATAAAATTAAGCATTGCATCAGTTATCCAAATGAAATGAAAGTCAGGCCATAGTCCCCCGGGTACTGTAATCTGATTTCCAAGTTCTTTCCTTGCTATATTTATTTGTATGTTTGTGGACATTGTATTTATGTGTGTGTTTGTGTACTAATGGAGGTTAAATGAACTTCTATATCTGTGGAGAATACTCAAGAGTATTTCCTCCAGCCTTAGTACCATGAATCTGAAAATGTGCCACAAATATTTAAAGCTTGAACTGCTGTTGAGTATTATTTAAAAGACCAACATATTAAGGTAATTAAGAGAAAGAATCTTAGTCTGGCAGCCTAGATTAAAATCTCTATAAATTCTAATTTTCTAATTACTTATCATTTCTCTTTTATGATTCTCAGATAAATATTAGAATTTTCTTTCCTTTGTTTACAATGCTAATATGCTTTGTATCATTTTCTGTCTTGTTGTACTGGCTAGATCCTCCAGCTGAATGTTGCATAGAAGCAGTAATAGTTAGAAGTTTTGTCCTGTTCTTGATTTTAAAGAATGTTTTAAAATAAATTATAATTGTTTCTGTAAATTTTTTGTTAGATCTTTATTACTAATTGTGATAGTTACCAATTCCTTTTTCTCAGCTCCAATTGTACACATTTTTTGCCCTCTGTGTGAAAATGAAGACCAGCCCTTTAAATATTTTTCCTTTGACAGCAGTCATGAGCTAAACTTTGATAGTATAGGGCAATAGAGAGAGACACTGCAGGAGATCATCCTTCCTGCCTCTCTTTTCTATCTTTTTGAGCAGCTGCTATGAATTCTGT
Source organism: Suricata suricatta (assembly GCF_006229205.1). NCBI lineage: Eukaryota > Metazoa > Chordata > Mammalia > Carnivora > Herpestidae > Suricata > Suricata suricatta. The sequence continues at coordinate 743,461 of NW_021869325.1, read as the reverse complement.
TTTCATTCTCTCTGCCTTTGGCTTAGATCTATATCATCTTTAATCTGGGTTATAACAAAGGATTCTGGCTTTACCCAAATTGTTTTTTCTCCTAGCCGTATTGCTATTCAAGTTAACATTCTAAAACAATATTGTCAGATAGTCCTTTTTTATCTTACATGATGATATTCCTGAAAGTTTATCAAAGTCAAATATGTGCAGGCCACCAATGGGATTATGTATTATAAGGAAAATCTCTTCCTAGAGGACTAAAAATTGATCCCAAATTCCTAATTACAGTTTACCTTCTAGAAAAAGTTGCTAAGATTTTATAACATATCATCCATGTCCTTTCACTTTGTTTTTTTCCTTCCTAATTATGAATGCAGCGAATAAGCTTAGGTTCAGTGAGTTTCTATGTTTAGCCTAATGGTTCCGTTTTTTATCTCAAGTTTATTTAGTTCATGAGATCTTTGCTTGTTGTCACTAATCTCAGAACTTTTTTGGATAATGTTTGTAAAGTAATGAGTGAAAGGCAATAAAACTACAATTTTGTTTAAATTTCCGTGCTAAAAGGGTGACATAAATTAGACAGTGAGCAACCACTACCCTCACAAGGTAACATATTGGATGGGGTCCAAACATACATTTAGAACATACAAAGCAATGTTAGGGTTTTTGAACATACTGGCTGAAAGTGAGTGTTGTTTAAAAAACATTAAAATTGTCAAGGGCTCTATTTACAAACACTTTTGGTGCTTCTTCCTTTCCTTAAAACAAAAGCTCTAAACTTGTAAGCATGCTATTCCATGTCACCTAAAACCCCAGCTTCCTTTCCAGCTGGAGCACTCGCTGTTCCCCTCCTCCATTACCCTGGGAGCCCTTTCCGTTCCCGCGTGTGCTCGGTGGTCATGACTTGCTGTCAGGCTGGTTAACCATCTCATCTTCTCTTCTTGCAAAGTCACACTGATGTTTCCAAGCCTCTTGGAAACACTAATTCCAATGTGAATCCTCGCCCTTCTCCCTTACGTATCCTGGAACAAATTAATTTCTCCTCTATGTTCCCAGAATACTATATCTTTTGAGACTATTATCTCCTGATTGGCAAGAACTATACCAGCATGGGGGTATAGTTTAAGTCACATCTCCTTTTCGTATTTCAGGTAAATAAAATTAAATAGTTTGAGTCATCCTCTAACCTTTTTCAACAATTTCCTCTTGTTTCCAGGGTCTACCTTCTAGAACAATTCTGAGAATAAGAAAAGTTCTAATAACCACTGACACCTATGTACAACTCACAATGTGCCCTTTGCATATGTTAATGTATTTGGTTATGACAATATCTATAGGCAGATATTATTATAATACTTACTAACACAGTAGGAAACTGAGGTACAAAATTGTCACCCAGCTGGCCTTCCATGGTCTGGGTGCATCACTTTGAGCCTTATGGAGAGCAGAGCCATGGCAAAGGTGAAGAAACCGGTTTTGTGAGTGACTTTGGAAACCAGGGTAGCACAAGCAACTTCTGGGCCCAGATGACATGGTGTGACATCGAATGAGAAAGAGAGACTCTCTTCTCACTTCTGAGGGGATCTCATCCTGGCTTCAGTGCAGTGAGGATTCAGGGAAAGGCAGTGGCTCCTCTATCTTGGAGCGTCCCATTTGTGCAGCGCTGAAAGCCAACACTCTTAGCACATGTGTAGACCTTGTTCAGGCATGGTCAGAGGACACTATGAAGGAAAGATCTGGTGTGTTAAATATCTGGGGGAGATCTCTCTGGGGATATGAAGAAGTAACTCGGTGAGACTTGAATAAACTATAAGTTCTCCTTTATGAGGGGCTGGACAAGAGATACTGAAATCGGTAGTGTTATGATTTTTTAAAGTTTATTTATTTATTTTGAGAGAGACAGAGTGAGAATAGTGGAGGAGCAGAAAGAGGAGCCAGAGAATCCCAAGCATGCTCTGCACTGTCAGCGTAGATCCTCGACAGAGGGTCAAACCCACAAAACCGTGAGATCATGACCCAGATGCTCAATTGACTGAGCCACCCAGGCACTTTGTATTGTTATGATTGATGAGACTCCAAAGTGCCTACAGTTATGTGAAACCCAGAACCACCTTGGATGCACAGGTGATCTTATCTAGTATCCACAATTAGCTTTCAAACTTTTTTGGTTATTTATTTATTTTTGAGAGACAGAGAGAGACAGCATGAGCAGGGGAGGGTCAGAGAGACAGGGGGAGACAGAATCTGAAGCAGGCTCCAGGCTCCAAGCTAGCTGTCAGCACAGAGCCTGATGCAGGGCTCGAACCCACAAACCATTAGATCATGACCTGAGCCGAAACCGGACGCTTAACTGACTGAGCCATCTAGGTGCCCCCATAATTAGCTTTCAAAATAGAAATTATTATTTCTATCTTAAATGGTTAAGAAAATGGAATTCAGAGATTCTTGTAAGTTTCAGAGCTGAGGTTCAAACTATTTCTGACTCTAAAGTTCACACTCTCTCCACTGTACATGGTAACTGTCTTCTGGTTATGATGGGAAAAAAAAAACTGTTTTGTCTTCTGTTTGACATATACATGCAAAGCATTCCTTTTTCAGTACTTGGCATTTCTCATGACCTAGAAGTTAGAATTCATTGATATTTTTATAAAACGAAATCCCCAGTGAAGAGTTTCGTCCTAACCCAAGTTAGATAAACCTCAGGATGCTGCTACAATGTGATGATTCTCAATGTGGTTTTCTTTAGAAAATGTGAGTTCAGAAATAGCCATCACTTTTAATGTGTGAAGAAATGCTTACAGTCATTCACTATCAGCCCATATGGCATACAGATAAGAGCAAGACCTTCCTTCCATTGCCCACAATACACAGTCCAGCCTCACACAAGTATTTTTTTAATGTTTATGATAACACAAACACAAAATGTATTTCCCAAGACATGATCTTCCTCATAAATCTGTACATTATCTTACTTAAGCAATTCTTTGAACATCTTCTTTTACTAAAAAATAAAAATAAAATTGTGTCTCAATCATAAACAGGAGAGAGAGGGCATTATAAGTCAGTAGAAATATAACCCAATCAGGAGATTTTGCATTCAGTTAGATTTAATTCTTATCAGTTCTGATGAAATGATAAATTTGATTTTTATCATAGGAAATGTGATTACACAGGGTTTAATTCTGAACAATGTGTGGTACTCTAATTCAAAGGCAACTTCAATTCATTCCAAAGAAAGGAGCTGTGCCGTTGCTTACGGACAACATTAACAGTTTCACTGAGAACCCGAGTTCAGTTGTTTGCCGATTCCATGGGACTCAGGGAAGCATACTTGACTCATTTGGACACCCCAGCGGGGGTGTGAGCGTCTCCCAGTGTGGGCCATCTGAATCTGTACTTGCTTCTGCTTTTTTCTCAATCTGAATGATGGGTCAAATTGTGAAATGATGCCATCCTCCCCTTTCTTGTGCCTGCTTCTGAATGGCTAATGATCAGCAATGTTTCAGAAAAATAAAGTCTTCTTCATAGAGTTAAGAATTTAAATCCCTGTGCTACATGCTTAAGCTTTTTATTGGAATGCACACATGTAACTGATTTAATTTATATAAACATATGTATATTAAATTTTTTAAAGTTTATTTATTTACTTTGGGGGAGAGAGAGAGAGAGAGAGAGAGAGAGAGAGAGAGAGAGAGAGAGAGAGGGAGAACAAGCAGGGAAGGGGCAGAGAGAGAGGGAAAGGGAGGATCCCAAGCACTGTTAGCACAGAGCTTGATGCGGGGCTTGAACTCACAGACTGAGAGATCATGACCTGAGCCAAAATCAAGAGTCGGCCACATAACTGACTGAGCCACCCAGGTGCCCCAATTTTTAATTACTATATGTATAAGCAGAAGGTGAGAAGAAAAAGAAAAGCAACTGGAATCAGTCCCTTAGAGCCATGCAAAAGTTTCCAAACAAACTGCCTACAGGAAATCTAGACTGTATTTTGCCAAGAATGTTTCCCTCTAGTATTTTAATCCCAATAAATTCTACGTACCTCAGAAAATGAATCCATTCTTTTCTAGCATCTTTAATTTGTTGATTTTCATGATTTTATATGTTTTAATTTTAATCAAAGTATGAAATAAAACATTAGTTCCCAAAAGATACACTGTGAGTTTTGTACTCGGTTTGAATCCAAATAGGTTGTTTTGAATATTTGAGGTTTTTGTTCTCTTTCAACCTTCATGAATAAACTACTGTTCTTGCACAATGTGGATGATTAAATGATAAAATTTGGAAGTAAACTCCATAATGGAATAAGAATGAAAACTCATGAGGGTTGTAGTGATGTTAGGCCATGGTATTTCATTGAAATGACTGTTGTTAGCAATTGGTATGTCACTACTTTTGAGGCTGGTATGTGGGTGGCCGGCTGACTGCTGAAGATCTAGCCAACAGCCGGAATATCTTAGGCTGGAAAATGTGTTGAAACATATCTTCAAGTCAGCATTAGAATCTGAAAACCTTGCAAACTGCACGCCTGTCATATTCTCTTAGCTAGGAATGCATTACCCCATGAGACTCCCACCACTCCTGCCACACACCCATTTCCAGACGGTTGAACTTTTTGTATTTCTAAATCCACCTCGATACCACCGTCTCCTCAAACTGTGCCCCCATGTCCTCCTCCGCACTTTAAAAGTCAGTTCTCTTCTTTAAGTGCTCAGATTACTACCTGTGTCTTTCCTGAGGCAGATTTACTCCTCTTTATTATGGCATCTGAATCCATGTCCTTTTCCCCCACTTGATTCTAAAAGCTCTCCCAGTTTAGGTTCATTAACGGATTCATCTCTGACTTCTTCATAGACCTTAGGGAGTGCCCTACACAGGCCAGGAATAACAATGCAAACAGTTTGAATTTATTGGGAGTTTATGATATGCCAGTCAGTCTGAAAACTTCCATTTAATCCTTTAAAACCCTACAAGAGAGGTACTCGCATCATTTCTATTTTATAAGTATGACACTTGAGACTTCAAGAGAACTAATAACTGGTAGATATTCCAACACAGGACGCAAACACAGGGGGTATGACTTCAGGGCATGTGCCCCCAGGAAAGGGGAGGGGGCACTAAGTCAGAAAAAATTGAACTTACCAAGTGATTGCCAGAATCAATACAGAGGTTAAGGTTATAGGTTCCAATCTTCTACCATAAGAGCATTCAAATAATCGGATTCCCGCGTTTCATCCTCTAGCACTTTCCAAACAATTACAAAAACAGAAGTGCACACTTCCTCTCCATTCACACTTTTCTGGTCAGCTTTACTCTAATCTGGAACAGCCAGGATTTAAATTCAGCAACACTGAAGCCCCAAGCTTGGCAGTAGCAATGCTACCCTGGGTTCTCTAATCACTCAAATGTTTACCTTCCACTGCCGTTGTGGTGGTTAAAACTCATTTCCATTGTGTCCCTTGGTTCCTCTGCTGACCGAGTCCTAGAACTGCTTCATATCAAGCCTGTTTTTCTATATTCTTAAGCTTCTGATTTCTCTCCCAGTCTATTGTTGTCAAGGTCAAACAAGTCACCTTTTACATTTTTTCCCTTAAGGTCAAATGTTTAGGCTTTACACCATGCTTGCTGCTCCTCTCTGTGCCCTCTTCAAGTTATGCACACATGATATTAATATTAAGTGACTGCTTTGAGTTACTCAATGGTGGATCTAATAACGGTCATGTGTGTTTTTCTGAAAACAATAATTGCAAGATTGCACAGGCTGGTTCGGGAACTCTGCTGTCATGTGCATGAATATGAAATAAACACAAGGGAGCAGATGAGAGTGAGGGAAAGCAACTGCCAACGGGAACTTTAGAGAAGAATGATGTTCCATAACCTCAAAAGCCATTGAGCACAATTGAACCGTATCTCTTTTTGGCAATATATTAAAGATACGTGGAATATTGTGGCTTCCCTCCCCTGCCTCCTATACTTTGGGGGTATGTGGAACTGATCTAGTGCATAATGGTGAGCAGCCTAGTAACCTTGCTTGCATGATACTTAGAGTGTAGCTCAGAACTATTTCTGGCATTTTTTCCCATCAAGATTCATAGTGACATAGCAACATCCATGCTGATACACATCTCTACTATGCTTCAATACTTCTGTGCTTGCTCTATAGAAATGGCCAACATTGTTTGTCTTATACACAGGGCATACAGATTTTATGAGGTTATTATGTATACCTACAGTATTGATCTTGTTTTCTATTTTTAAGTTAGCCTCTGTCAAAATACATGGGAGTAAGAATTTCAACATTTTATTACACACACCATAAAATACAATGTCATTTCCTCCCATACCCTTAAAGGCTTTTCCAACAGAAAGAGTATATAAAAGTAAGCACTGAAAAACCACCAAGTAATACAAGACTTATTGCTATAATTTACTATTATTTTCATAGTTATTATTATTACTCTTGTTATTAAGCAGAGAAATAGCCATCACTAGCACTGTCTTATCACATTTTGGACTTTGAAAATTTAACTTGGTTATTTGGGTGATGAGTTTCTGTAATGAGTCTCACCTAATTATATATTCAAGCCCATCTTTAATAGGTTTAAATACATCCCTGCATTTCCTCCTTTCGGTTTTGATCCTATCCTGCCCTCTTAACTTCGTATATCTCTCCGCCCCAATGTTGCCTCACTTTGGAACACTTCCCAATTTTAATGTGTATACAAATCACCTTGGGATCTCATTAAAGGCCCCATTCCTTGTAGGCTTGAGATTCTGAGTTTCTAATAAGCTCTCAGGTATTGATGCTGCTAGTTCTGTGGACAACACTGAACAGAGAACAGCTTTATGTATAAAAAGTTCTCAATTAGACCCATGTAAGAGGCATGCTTGATTTTCCCTCTTCCTAAATGCACAACTAATCATTCATTTGTTCAACAAATATTTATTGAAGCCCACTGTGTGCCAGGTGAATCAAACACTCTTCATTCTAATGCAGAGTAACCTACTTTTTCCATTTCCACTGCTATTGCACTCATGCTCAATACTACAATTATTTCTCTTCTGCACTTTTGCAATAGCTGCTAAATACATCTCTAGATACATCTTTTATTCCTTTGTCAGTGCATCTCCTTTAAATAACAAAAAAAAAAAGATTTAAAAAATACATTTCTAATGGTAGCATTCCAGTGTATCTAATACTTTAAAACCTTCCCAATGACTTTTAAATCCCCAAGTTTTAAGATAAAAAATCAGCAAGATTTTGGCTACCTTTATCTCCCATCACTTCCCTTCTGGCTTTTGATGTTCCAGACATTTTGGCACTTTTTCACTTCCTAAATTTGCTAAGCTTCTTTCCATCCCAAGTCCTTAGCACATGCTGTTCCTTTGCCTGGAATGCTCTTCCTCTCCTTCTTTATCTAATAACTATTCACCCTTCAGAATTTAGAGTATGTCACCTCATCAAAGAACCCTCATTTGATCTTCCAACATGTCCAGATACCCTGTTACAAGTTTTTTTTTATGCCACCTATTTCTTTGGTCAGGGGCACTTTTCATAGACATAATTACATAATTAAATATGCAAATTAGTCTGCTTCCTTTGGTAACTCATTGCATAGGGGCATGGGTCTTGTCTTTTTAAATTTTTATTCATCTAGCTCTTAGCACAATGCCTGGCAAATAGTTGATGTCAACAACTACTTAATAAATGAAATGATAAAAAAAAAAAATAGAAAGAACTTGGAACATTTTGGTCCATCTGGATCCCTCTGTTAAAAACACAAGTAGTTTGCCAATTTTCAAAGAACCAGTCTATAACAAAATACACATCATTAAAATGTTATCCAGATCCTTAGATGTATCATTTGGTGGTTCAGTGTCTTCCATATCATTTATATGGTGTCCAATTTCCTCTAAAGTTCATGAGATGACTAATAGAAAACTTAAATTACTTGCATATGAAAAAAAACCCAACTGTTTATGTATTTGAGAAGTGTTTAATATACTGCCACATACAACCTCCTACTGCTTCATAAATTGTTTCTGATGACACACAGTCTTTGTGTGTGGTGAATTATTATATGTGTTTAAGTATCTTTGTCAAAAAGGAAGATGGATCTCTGAAAGCTACATCCCAGAAAACCTTTGTAATTACATTATTTGGGTGTTTTTAAAAGCTATGGTTTCATCTTTTCTCTGATTGATAAATTTAGTTTGTGAAAATACGTGTTGAACCTATTTCTTGAAGTTCTGCCACTACCTTTGGGCATAAAGGAACAGAAATAGAGGAGTTTCTGATAATGATCCTTGAGCCTTGCCTGTCCTGATATTTAGGACCACGAATACATTGGTCAAGGAGATGTCTACAATCTCTTCATATAGTGTTATTTTAGAAATGTTTTTAGGTCTGGAGAGTCATCCTTAACTTTTTGAAATCAGTGAGGAAGCAAAAATAATTTTGGAAAATACTCCTATCCATCTTTTGCATAGTAAACAGGTCAATAATTCAAGTTGGTGAACTGGAGGAATAATATAGTTTGTGGCTTGGTTAATGTACCTTCTGAAGGCCTCTCTTGCCGTCCGACCTAAGACGATCTTAAGCAATGACCTCAGCCCTCCCCAGACTGACACACTGTGTATGTCCAAAGTGGTGAGTCAGCTTTATTTTAAGCCCTGAATGGAGTGGGGCTTTTTCTTTTCAGGTCCACGGTGGGATCCAGGCCAGCAGCAGCTGTCTGCCCAGCGGGTTTCAGCCTGCTGCTCAATGCAGACTGACTCTAAGCCCTTGGCAGGGATGAATGAAATCCCTGTGCTTATAAGAAAATGCTTAAGTTGTCTACTGTCTTCTGTTGCTGTTGTTTTACAGTCCAAGTTCCATTTAATAGACATAAAGAAAAGCTGTTCCATCCTCAGTAGCAGTGGAAACAGTCATTGTCACTGGTACATTGTACCAACACAGCTTCATGGAAGGTCATGGAACTCCTGAACCAACCCACAGGATGGTAGGTGTTCTCTAATTGAGGGGATCTGACCACACCTCACTGCAGAGTTAGCTCTACCATAGTCTGGCTCAAGCTCTTACTCACCTTTTCACATGTGCATCTCGAATCTTACCTCACCCCCAAAGGTTTGATAATGTGGATATAATAAGCATTCTTTTTAATGTCTTTTGCTTTCTTCTAACAAATCATGTTCCAGTTTTTGTCCTACATTTTCATTAATCACCTGAGTAAACATACAGCTTTAATCTTGTAGCTGAGTTTCCCAATTTATAAACAGAGTAGATGGTTAGGGTAACTGGTCTGTGAGTGAGTCAAGAGGCTTAGTTATTTCTTGTAGAGTATCTAAAGACTTTTATTTCTGTGGCATTTTGAATATTTTCCTCTTACTTTCCTTTGCTTCCTAAGGTCACATTCCATAGTTCTATCCCTAAAGGATTCTGGGATATGCTAATACCACCTCATCTTGTCTGCTTAGGTTCTGGGAGAAAATTAAGGGTTTAAAAATGACCCACAGGAAATCAACCTCTCACCCTTGTTCTCTCTCTTGTCCTTCACTGTTTCCAGGTACTTCTCTCATCTTTCCACTTCACTATGAAATCTTCTCTTCATTAACTTATTTAACAACATTATACTGAGGCTTCTCATGTTTCAGAGGTTGTCCAAGGCACTAGGGATGCAATAATGAATAAGAGAGAACTTCTCCCTGACCAGTTTACATTCCAGTGAGGAAAACCAACAGTACATATATGACAAAAGCCATAATCAAGAGAGAAATGGGTTGCTGTTATAGATCCTGATGGTGACAGATTCCTTTCTAGCCGAAGTAAAAGCACTCTACCCAGTAGTCAGGAGAGCCTTCTCTGAAGAGTTGGATTTAAGCCAAGATCTGAAAAATGAGACCAACTTGAACATAAGAAGAACTTGGGAGAAACATTTTGGGCAGAGGGAAAGGATGGGAACAGAAAAGAGCTTGTGGTATTTTAGAGATTGACTGAAATCCAGCTTAGGGGGAGGGTAACACAGAGTGGGGATGAGGGAGGCTGGGGCCAGATCACATGACAGCTCTGTAGGTCATAGCAAACTCTTGATGAACAATATTAGACCCATTGTGACGTCTCTTTGTGAGAGCTCTGGTGGTTGTCTTGTAAAAATAAAAAGGTGAGAATTTCAAGGAAATTATCTCCTTGGTATATTAGGTATAAACATGTTCAGCCTGGACTGGAATAAGGGTTCTTTTTTTAAATTTTTTAAATGTTTTTTATTATTTTTTTTTGAGAGACAGTGGGAACAGGGGAAGGTCAGAGAGAGAGGGAGATAAAGAATCTGAAGCAGGCTCCAGGCTCTGAGCTAGCTGTCAGCACAGAGCCCGACGCTGGGCTCAAACCCACGAACCGTGAGATCATGACCTGAGCTGAAGCCGGATGCCCAACCAACTGAGCCACCCAGTCACCCCATGGAATGAGGGTTCTTGAATGAGGGAATGAAATCAAAGTCCATTTTCAGGACAATTGTCCGCAAAGAATTATCCAGAAGAACCAGTATTCTCATTTTCAAGAGTACATTGTATAACATAATCTCTACAGTGTTATATATTCCAGAACTTGGAATGTCTTCCCTCTGTAATTTCCAGGCCATACTTCCACTCGCTAGGCTGACGACTCATCTTCACATTCTAGACCTATTTATCAGGCATCCAAGTTGGGCAGACAAAATTTCTAGGCAAATTTGGCTGAGTACATCCTACTTGAATACAAAAACAACCTCAGGAAACTCCTTATAGCTTTCCATTCTCATGGTTCTTTTCTGTGTGGATGCCTACTGGGCTTGTACTTTGTACAATATTCCACATCTGCTAGTATTTGACTTTCTAAAAATTCTTAATATGCTTTCATCACTCTCCCAGGTTACAGGTTAAAATGTGATCATTTGATTCCTAGATATCCCCATCTACTTGTTTCTTTTTGGAGGATTACCATCAAGCTGTAAACTCCTAATACTCTGGTAATAGTTTTAGAAATTTAAAAGATAATACACTTTCTGCATTATTTTCCAACACAGCAGTTTTTCAACCCTACTTAAAATGAACAGTTTAATTGACTTCCTTAGGCTCTTTGAATAATAGGTTGAGCCAAAGGTGAAATAATATCTTATTATTTGCATTATTATATTTCAGAGCATGAGATAACTCTGGTGGAGAACTAGGAAAAGTCACATATAAAGGACCCAGATGGTAGAATACCATATGTTCTATATCTTTGTATGGGAAATAGCTCAAGCAAGTAAACTATTCCCAGACATTTATTACATAGAACAGGTTTGGAATAATTATTATGCTTCTGGCAAGAGACAAAGGTGGAAAATGGAAATTTAAGTAGAGTTACCATTAAAGGAATTATTGCATTCTTTTCTGAACATAATCACCTGTAACTGGAAAAGTAATGGTTCCATATGTCATGTTCTTTATTGATTTCTGTTAGATATTTGCACTTATTTGACCCAAGCGTAGGTAGAGGATGTTGCTAACCTAGATATTCTTGAGAACTTAATAAAATCAAATGGCTATAGATAATAGAACAGGATGTTTAGACTACATAGTGCTATTTCAAAGAAGAAGCTAATATTTAATATAATAGAATCTAATATTTCAAAAACTATAAATAGAATAATTTTGTTAAAATATTTAAAAGCCTATCCTCCCTCTAATATCTATACAATTTCCAAACAAATTGACATATATTTTGCCCACTCAGTACATATTGTGGGAGAATTTTGTTCAATCACTTCTGAATGTATATGGCAAACCTCTTTTTCATGCCATTTCTTTTACCTTTTTTTTCTTTTTTTGAGAGAGAGCATGAGTGAGTGAGGGGCCAAGACAGGGAGAGAGAGAGAGGAAGAGAAAATGAGGAGCCCAACGTGGGGCGCCTGCTCACCCGTAGTGGGACTTGAACTCATGAACTGTGAGATCAAGACCTAAGCAGTATGTTTAATCGACTACACTTACATGGCATTTCTTAATACAAAGTCACTATTTTTTAGCTGGCATGTCACTATCTCACTGATGCTACTTCTTTATTAACAAAAACTTTTGTTCTCTCACTGGGACTATCTAGTTTGTCTGAACAGATTTTTTTTATGGCCCAGATGAATATTGTACAGCACTGACAGGCCTTTGATTAATGAAACTATTAGTTTTAAAATTCAGAAATTAATATATGAACCAAGACTGACTCCAGCAAACCCCTTATTTTAGCTGAATTTCACCAACAAAGTACATCTTGCATCTGTTAGCATAAAAACACAGTGACCTAGAAGAGACAGCTACTTATGACTCCAAAGAAAAAATTGCCAACAAAAACTCTATACATAGATCAAGACTCTTGTGGCATTGATATTATAATGCATTATACTGGGAGAGAATCAAATACCTATTCCATATTTTCTGTATGAATTTTATCTTATTATATACAGATAGCTATGATGGAACGTTTTTGATGATAATATAAGCTAATCAACCTAAAAAAAAAGACTTAGAAAATCACTAAATATATTCTTGAAAAAAATTATAACTCAGGCCAAAGTGTCAAGATTTACATCCAGCTAATAATTTTAAAACTATTCTATATGACAGAATTTCAAACACATAAAGGTCTCCTTTTTTTCAGGAGGGAAATTCAGACCCAGACAAGTGGAGGTCTGGCATGTCAATATCTTGGCCCGTGTCGTTCAGGGATCCAGTGGCTTTTTTCACACTAGAATCATAAGCTACATCTCTTAAATCCTGGTCTTTTAAGATAACAAACTGCTTGCTATTTTGGTGCTCCTTCTGTGACACTAGAAGAATGTCCCTTTGGGTAACAAAACCAATGAGTCATAAAATGGCTGTTGTCTTTATCTGAATTTTCCTAGGAAAAGGAGCCTGAAAATGAAACGAAATGAGTGAAGACTCTGAGGCCTTCCTCCCAAGACTTTTCTCAAGGTGAGGTTTACAGAAATCCATGGTAGCAATATGTCCAGTGGTCAGAATCATGACTACCCAGTTTAAGCAAAATCTTTGGTTCTTTGTAATTGGGGGGGGTCTGTGTGAAGGGGGGGTCTCTACTACATTCTTCCCAGGCTTTGCCATAACACTCCATGGCTTACTGCTCAGAAAGGAGGAAAAGTATGAGGAAAACAAACAGAGACAGATCTTTGTGCATTGGCTCTCGGCCTGCCAAATCAGCTGGCTGGACGCAGAGGCAATTTCCTTAGTGTTTGCGGCCTTACACTGACTTCTGCATGGGGAAGTTGGGCAATATTTATTGTTGGATGGGGCCCTGGGAGATTATTCTTGGAAGGAACAACTTCTGTGAACCTTTGTGTGTTGACTGAAAATCTCTTCTAGCCAAGGTTTCACAAACTAGATGTGATCCCCTCCTTCCAACACCAAAATGGGAAACAAAAATTCTTCAAGTTTAGAAATCCAGTCATATAGATGTGGTTTTGTTATTTCTCAAGGTGATTTATCTCTAGAGTACCGAGTTAGGAAAGTATAGAAATAGGGAGATACCGTCAGCTGCTCTCTAGAATTTTATGAACCCCTGAGATATAAAATGTCTATTTACTCATTGTTAATTTACAGAGCATTTTTTGAGCTTCCTTTACATGTAGAGTCATGGGTCAGTTACTAGAAGAGACACAAATTGAAGGAAACATAGTCTTTGACATTAAGGTGCTTACACAATTCACCATCTTCCAAAAGATAGTAAAGTCAATCAATCACAAGAATAAATGAATCATCTGGTATAAATATTAGTCTGATTTAAATAGTCCATTAAGTGTCATAAAATAGTCATTCAAATACTGTTAAGTCTCCTTAAGTTAGTGTATGAGAAGACGAAGGAGGCGGTGCCAAACACATGACCTTAAGTTAATAAGAAGGTCCAGACACTCAGGCTCAGTGTCATCTGTCAGGTTGGGCTCTAGAACAATGTCCCTCATCCAGCTGTGTACCCAGTCCTTTTGTCATTTGCAGCTGAAGTCTGCAGCTGGTAAGATTCGTAAGCTGGTCTTTCTCATTGTGGTCAGGGTTGAGAAGCCATCTCTGGGAAACGAGTCTCATATTGACTTGTGCTAATGTATAGACCTTGCAGGACTTAACTAAGCTGGCCTTAAGCCTTGCAGTCTGCTCAGTAACCTTTGGTATGAAGTCATGTGGTCAAACCAGTATGACAAGCTCCCCATCCAGAATCTCATTTGCTCTAAAACCCAAGGTGGCACCAGAATGTTAACCTTTGGAGACTTCATCTACTTGACCTCCTAGCACTGCCAACTTACTGTGGCTACTGCCCATCTTGGTGACTGACAGATGTTTCAGAGGTGACATCTGTCTAGGAGTCTTAATGTGGAGAGAGAAAACACTGCCTTCAGTGTTTCCCTCACCTCTCTGGAATGTTCTCTCATTTTCACCACAGAGAGGGTATCAGGAGATATCTATCTGACTAATATCCATCTTTCTCTTCTCTTTCCTACAAATTTCCTAAACCTGAAAAGGGCTTGACATTTTTTTAAAGCTTATTGATTTATTTTTGAGAGAGCACAGGAAGAAAAGAGAGAAAGAAAAAGACAGAGCGAGAGAAGAGAGAGAATCCCAAGCAAGCCCTGCTTGGGGTTCAAATTCACGAACCCTGAGATAATGGCCTAAGCCAAAACCAAGAGTTGGATGCTTAACCATTAGAGCCACCCCGGCACTCCCCTGGGCATTTCTTCTATTCTTCTCCCTGCCATCTTACCTTTTCTTTACCTTCATGTGCTTCAGATGGAGCACACCCTCCACAAAATAGTAAGTCTCTGGAACATACTTTTTTAACCTAAAAGAGCAGCAAAGGCTCTATGGAACTTGAACATTCTATCCTCATAACAACAGTCTCAGAGGCCCGGGAGCGTCTTATCCTTTCTCCTCATAATATCCAAATGAACTCTGAGGTTAATGGATGTTTTGGGTAAGTGAGGGTAAGCTCTTGTATTCAAAAAGGCAAAAGAAAAATCATATCAATAATGTAAGGCATTACCTTGTTTATGATTATTATACTTATTATTTGGACTTGTCTTACCCATTCCCCCATATAATCCCAAAGGGCTGATGAGTTAATCTTCATGTGAAAAGCTCTCCAGAAATGAGTAAAACCTAGTTTATTTTCTAGTATGTTCTTTATGAAACAGTGACATCAGAAGCTTTCAATAACTACTTATGATGAGGAGAAGTAGTGTCAGAAACTTCTATAATGGCAGAAACCACTCTTAGTACATTCAGTAGAGAACCAAGGAGGCAGGGAATAAAGAGACCCTCATCATAGACAGCAGGTGGTGGTTAGGGACCTGAGAAGAACACAAAGGCAGTGGTCCACCTCTGATCATTTCAGAACACTTGCCTCTTGGGGTTTACATAGAAGTCCCAGGTCCTTTTCAGCACTTCCTTCCAATGACCTGCTGAGAACCTGGAAGCCCATGTACCTTGGATCAGTTGGCTGGGGTTTAATTACCAATCTGCTGCATACCACAGGCATGTTTTGAAACTCACTGGCTCTCATTTTCCTACTATTACTTAAGATTCACACAACCATGTGTTTAGAGTAAAAGTATACATCTGGTGATCCAACTTGTAATTCCAGAAACACATTTTCTATTGTACTTCATTTCTTCAGTGGCTTATAACTTCCTTCCCACCATTCCCCCATTATCTGTCCCTTCCCAACCAGCTGGTTGCTTACTTCTCATCCCTTTCCACCACCTTCCCTGAGCTCTTATAACCCCAGCAGATGCTGGCACCATGCTTTCCTCGCTAACTGAAATGTCTGCCCACTGTTTACCATGAATCTTTGTCACATCTCTGTAGACCCCCCTCTCGTTTACTCAAATAAGTCTCAGAGGACATCCCTGTGGTCTGTATGCTCACTGGGTCTCCATCGTTCTAACCACACTACCATTTGTCCGAGCCTCCCCACCCCATCCACACATTTGTTTCTTTATTTTCTGTCTTGTTCTTTATTGTTAACTTGAACCTTCTTTTAATGCCTTCATCGTTGATGGGCGGGTCTTTAAAAAGAGAAGTATGTCTTCCTTCCATACATTTTTATATGAATTCTTGTTTTATAGTCCCTGAATGGGTTGATTTGTTCAGGAAAACACAATAGAGCACAGATGTTAGGGCCAAGTGTGCTTCGTAAATGGTATTCTCTACAGAATGCTTTTAGGCATATGAGTACTCACAACAAAAGGTGGACATGTTTCCCTTTTGGAAGGTTTTATTTTTTTCTCAGTCTTGTCAAAAGTTGGATCCATAAACTTGATTGGTGGGATATTTATTTAAAAATATCACTAGCAAAATATATGAGTCTATATATTAAAGCTCATAAAACCACTTTCACAAAAATATTAACCATTTTAAAGGTGGGTATCACCAAACATTCTCCACTAGGTTAGGACCTACTGGCTCATATTCTTGCTCAGAGGAATTTATATTGTTTTTGTCTCTGAGCCACTGAGAACGGGTCTGGTAAGGAAACGTAGGCATAGTGTGGTGTGTTGTGGTGTTACTGAGTGGGACCTTTGTCAACTACCTACTTGGTGGAATTCACTGAGGAGAATTGTGAGACAATTTTGAAAAATCTTCCTGGTAACTGTGGCCATAGCAATTACCTGAAACAAAATTGGTAATTGACTTTCTTTCCCCTCCTTAAAGTAGATATAGGCTAACAGTATACTTGGAGGATTTTACAATTAGTAAAATCTTATTAGTAATCTTATTTTTTAATCATTTAATGATTTTGCTTATAAAGGGAAAACTCACATAGAAGCTCATAATAACAGGCAGAAGATTTTCTTAGTACCAAAAATCACTCATGTATTCATGTGAAGAGGTTTTGAATACCTGAACCTTTGGACTATCATTTTGCTGACAATTCCTGATTATCAGGTATCATATAGATAGTATAGACTTGTAGATAGGTAGTAGAGATAGATACAGACAGACAGATAGAAAAACTGTAGAGATAGATAATAGATAGGCAATGGATGAATAGATAGAAAGCTTCTAATTTCAATAAACTGATAGGGTTAAATACATTTTTTTGTGTGCTATTTCAGAGAAGTTCAGGATAAGGTCACATCTGAAAAGTGAGCCCTCTTGCATTTTAGAAAAAATGCCAGTTTGGAATTTCCATTTTTAAGACACTCCTACCCCTTCCAATAAAATATAGGTTATATGATTCTAAAGTTTTCAGCTAGAAAGTTTTACTTTCATGGCAGAAGACAACTGCAAGTTATTATAGCCCATGATGTGTGTTTAGGGAGAATGTGGCATAACACATAATTTTGACTTATTTTTAGACTAAATTAATATGTTTATATATTATTTCATACCACAAGAGAAAATTATTTTCTTGTAAAAGTTGATTTCTCTTCCAGATGAACTGGAGTGTTATTTAGATAAATATTTTCTATGAATACCACTACTAGCCAGAAATTTTAATTGAAGAATAAAGTCATATTTGTCATTATTCCTATCTCAAATTAATAATAAATAGATAACTTGTAGGTAGCTTGCATGTACTATGTTTTCATTGCCTGTTGGTTTGAATTGGGGTGGGGGGCACAGAATCAATAGTAATCATGCATCTACACAGTTGAGTTAGAAGCAGGCAGTCATTAGAACACTCTAGGTTAAGCTGTATAGACAGATCCACCAGTAAGGACCAACTAAATATAGCTGTCCTCTTGAAGGAAAGAAGTGGAGACTTGTGTAGGAACATTTAAATAGGTGACTATGTTGTCTAAGAAAGACTCAAGAACTAAGACTCTAAATTAATAATGAAGCATGTGCACGTACAGGTGCCCACCTACTAAGGAATATTTAAGAGACTGGTCACCATAAACGTACTCAAGATGAATTCAGGTGTTCTCAAACAGGTAAATGAAAGAATTAGAATTTAAAAATGTGCTTTTGCTTAGTTTAGCTAGTTTGCTTCTGCCAGCTAACTCATCAAGTGAATTGAAAGATGTGCATCCTGGATGAAGGAAAATTGAAGTCTCTAATACATGATATCATAGTTTCTAAAGTGTTTTGGTTGAAAAAAAGTGGGGGGACAGCCCACTGGAATTGGAATCATAAGCATAGCTACATAAGAAACAGCTTACCAGCAAAAAGTTAATTACTGAAATGCCCACTAATGGGCTCCGCCAGACCTCTAAGGAGAGGCGCGTCCCACAGAGGAGGTATGAGGGGAGTCACTCCCCAGGAAGCGCCCTGTGAACCAAAGGGGACTGACACTAATTTTCAGAATTGTGATCTGTAGAGTAAGTCTCTTTCATCCTCTTTTTTGTCATATCAAAAACCAAAGAGATGCTCTGCTAGTAAATCTATGTATAAATTCTTCAGAGAATAAAAATGTGTTCAGTTACAATAAAACAGTGAAACACATTAAATACAATTACTTGCAGCAAATATTGATGGTTGTTATGTTACATTATGTAAAGGGCTCATAAAAATGGGAAGAAAGCTTCAAGAGTCTCAACAGACACATGTGCAAAATGTGTAATAACATATACTGTGAGAATAGAAGTGTTGTCAACATTGGGAATAACAGGATATAAATGAAGATGATTATGCTATTTTCTTCTGGTAAAAAATGAAAGGGATATTCTGGCTCCACTAATTGCAGCACAATACAGTGACGAATAAAAAATGATGTTCTAGAAATCAGTTTGTCAATTCTTGCAAAGAGAAGTTAAGGAGTAATCTCCTTTGGACTACTAATTTTACTTCTAGAAACCTGTCTAAAAATAGAAATAGTAATAAAGGCAAAAAAAAGTTATGCACAACCATATTCACTGAATCTGAGAGATCGGTGGTCACATTGGCCCCATCCCTGACCAGGTCTATGACTTTGAGAGTTATTGCTCTCTGAGTAAGCCTCGGTTTCATTTTCTGAAAAACGTGATAAGAAGCTCTGCCTCACTCAGTTCTGGGTATTGAGATGGTATGAAGTTCTAGGTTCGTGTGCTCAGTAAATGACAGCAATACAACATCACTAATACATCTCTAGCTGTGGGGAGGGGACTATTAAGTTAATTTGATAGAATAGCATGTGCCTCTCAATATTGATTCTTATAAAGAATATGGAATAATACATAAAATTATTATCTTAGAATGTTAATAATAAATAAAATATATCTAACCACACAAAGATGGTGATTTCTTTTTTATAAATGTTTTTTAATGTTTTTTCATATATTTTTGATAGAAAGAGACAGTGCGAGCAGGGGAGAGTCAGAGAGAGAGGGAGATAACCCATGAACTGTGAGATCATGACCTGAGCTGAAGCCGGATGCTTAACTGACTAAGCCACCCAGGTGCCCCCAAAGATGGTGATTTCTAATATCTAAAAAAAAGAAAGAAAAGAAAGAAAAAGCAGGGAAGAAAGGAAAAATGTAGGTAATCGAGTCTAGAAAAATGTCCCAAAAATAAATATATCAAAATGTCGCAAGAGTTATTTATGTTGCGCAAAGACTTTTTTTCCTGTAGAGCTGAAAATTTATTGAATAAAAGATTCACTTGTGACACGGCAGTGAGGAGCTCTGCAGATCTGCTCCCCATAAAACAACTGTAACTGAGGAAAATGATAAAAAGACAACCATTTAAAATCTCTGCAAATATTCCTGAGGGCACAGAACTAATGAAAAATATTTCTCAGGAAAATGTATTAAATCTCCATAATGCCCTGAAGCTTGTGTTGCTTGAACATGACTTGCTCCCTCCCTCCTCTGCCCCAGCTCAGGGTGACAGAAGCTTTAGTTTGGGTCAGTGTAACCAAGAACACAAATTTCTTCCTTCCTCTCTTGCTGTGCCACACATCTCCCTTGAGGGCCACCGTATCTCACGTCCAGTAGGACAACACTTCTTGTTCCCTTCAGCTTTGTGTCACAGAGGCTGTATTCTAGGTGAATGAGGCTGAGAGCCTGAGGGAAGTGGCCTTCCTCCTTACAGCCCCCGCTCAGAGGGATGGAGGCTCTATTCCAGGTATTGCAGGCCAAGTATTGGGGGTCCCGATTCACCTCACTTCAGCTCAGTTGTACGGTAGAGGTTCCACTGTGGGAGGGTTGACTGGCTGAAAAGTTGAGAAGACTAGGTGCTCCTGTCCCAGCTGAGTGACCTACTCGTAAAGCAGACTGCAACTCCAGCTCTGGGCTAGAAGCTCCCGAGGAGGGGAGGTAGATCATCATAACAAAGGGCCTCAAAGCTCTCCCTAAGGAAATGACTTTATTTAGAACAGACAGTGGGAAGTTCTGCCTGATGGCAAGCTTGAAAACCAAGGAGATTTAGGTGGTAAGATCTGAGAGTGGGCTGGTAGCTCCATGAAATCAACAGAGTAAATCCTCAGCACCTAGTTCAAAGAGAGAAGCAGGAAAAGAAAAAAAGACAACTAAGAAGAGCACTCCTGGGATCCAGAACAAACCTCAAAGGCTGGCCTTGAAATGTACCCCTTCAAAGAGACATCTGAATTTAATTAGACCAGACTGCAGAGCAGTTTATGACCCAGAGAATTGTTGAAAACAATAGAGCAATCAGATAGCAGTGAGTGGAAGTTAACAGCTGGGCGTGATACCAGAAGAGGCAGGTAGCTTAACATAGATCAGGGGAAGAGGCAAAGACCTTGCTAAAACTAAAACTCCCTGTCATAGCAGGGAGCTGCGTATGATCAAGGTTTACCCTCTGAAATGGCCAACATCAGAGATTTCATACTGAGAGGGGTGTAGACTTCTCTCAAATAGGCCACTAGACAAATAAACAAGCAAACAAGTACAAGAGTAAGCCTGGCGGCAGGGGGGGGGGTAAAAGGGTGTAGTATCCAGAGCCCTTAACACAGAACTTGTAAAATGCCAAATTTTTAACAATAAATTATGAGAAAAGTAAAGAAACCAGAAAGTGAAGCAAAAGAAATTGCCTGTAAGAAGGCTCAGATGTCAGACTTAACAGACACAGGTTTCAAAGCAGCTATTATAAACATTTTCAAGAACTAAAGGGAATCCTAATGAAAGAAAAAACATGATGTCAATGTCTCGTCAAGTAGAGAATGTCCATAAAGAGGGCTGCTCTCAAAAGAACCTATGGAAATTCAGAGTATGACAGCTGAAATGAAAAATTCACATGAGGGGCTCAATAGTAGATTTGAACTGGCAGAAAAAAGAATCAGCAAACTTGGGGATACATTGGTAGACATTATGCAGTCTGATGAACAAAGAAAAATTGAAGAAAAATCAACAGAACCTCGGGAGAATGCAGGCTACCGCTAATCTCACTTATGGCAGACGGCTCAAATGAGAGGAAGCAGAAGGTTAGAGAAAAGAATCAAAGAAAACTATCCAAAATCTGATGGAAAACATTAATCTATATACCTAAGAAATTCAAAGAATTCCCAATAAGATACACAGAAAGAGATTCACACTCAGACATATTATAGAGAAAATAATGAAAGCCAAGGATGAAGGGAGAAGAACAACCAAGCACATATGACAGAAAGATCGCAACAGATGATTTCCTCTTAGAGACAATGGAGGCCAGAAGCAGTAGGGTGATATTAAAATATCTGGAAAAATAAAGGTTACAAGAATATTATAGCCAGCAAACTCTTTAAAAATGAGGGCAATATAAAGGCATTCCAAGACAAACAAAACCTAGAAAAATTAGTGCTAGCAGACCTGCCTTGTAAGAAATACTAATGGAAGTTCTTCAGGCTAAAAGCAAGCAACTCCAGACAGTGAGTAATTCAACCCATGTGAAAGAACAGAGGCTCCAGTCAAGGTAATTATGTAGCTAATGACAAAAGACAGTAAAAATGACATATTTCCTCCACTTTCTTCTTTTAATTGAGCTACAAAGCAATCACATAAAAATGTTTATAATTGTAATTGGCTTATAGCATAAGGTACCAAAATATACTTTACAATAATAGCAGAAAGAAGGTGGGTAGGAATCAAGGTGTATATAGAAAGAAAATGACACCAGATAAACTGGAGCCCATAGAAAGAAGTGAAGAGATCAAGAAATAGTAAATAAGGGACTATAACAAATTATATAAATATATACCATCTCTACTTTCTTCTCTCAGCTTCTTAAGAAGGCATAAAATCACATAAGAAAATATGTATGAAAATGTATTATTGGCTTATAACATATAGAGATAGAGGCAATGCTAGCACAAAAAAGGGGAAGAAGGAAAAGAGCCACCTGGGGTAACAATCCCACATCTAATTTGAATGGAGTTAGTATAAACCTGAAGTAGATTCTAATAAATGTAGGTATATATGGTAACCACTAGAGAAATAACTACAAAAAAGGTGAACATACCATTAATGTAATTAAATATGAGTAAATCTTTGTGACGTGGGTGAGGCAAAGACTTCTTAGATGTGACACCAAAATGTATAGGCAACAAAAGAAAAAGAGATAAATTGGCCTTCATCAAAATTAAAACCTTTTTTTAAAAAAATTATTTATTTTTATTCTTTTTTTATTCTTTTTTTTTCCATAATATTTTATTGTCAAATTGTTTTCCATACAACACCCAGTGCTCTTTATTTTTATTCTTTTTTTAAGCGAGCTCCTGGTGAGAAGCCCAATTCAGGACTTGAATGCAGGACGTGGAGATCAAGACCTGAGCCGAGATCAAGAGTTGGATGCTTAACTGCCTGAGCCACCTAGGCGCCCCTAAAAGCTTTTTTTAAATGGGTACGATCAAGTATGTCCAAAGGCAACCTACACTATCCAAGAAACTATTGTATTTAGAATGCATAAAGAACTCTTACAATTCAATAATAAAAGACAAATTTTATCAATCAAAAATGGGCAAAGGAATTAAATATTTTTCCAAAGAAAATATGCAAATAGCCAATAAGCACATCAAAAGATGCTCAACATCATTAGCTAGCAGAGAAATTCAGGGTACAGGCAAAGATATAATGAGATACCACCTCATACCCACTAGGATGGATTTAATTAAAAATTCAGATAATAATATGTGATGATAAAGATGTAAAAAATTAGAACACTCATTCATTGTTGTTGGGGATGGAAAATGATGGAAAATAGTCTGGTAGTTCTTCAAAAGCTCAAACATAGAGTTACCATTATCACTACTACTCCCTAGAAATGCAAACATACGTCCTCACAAAAACATCTACATGAATGTCCCTAGCAGCATTATTCATAATAGCTCCAAAGTAGAAACAACCCAAAGTCCATCATCTAATATATGACAACCCAAAAAATTATATATATATATACACATATACATATATACATATGTACGTATTTGTGTAATACGATATATGATTCAATTTACATGGAATGTTCAGAACAGGCAAATCTACTGAATCAGAAAGTAGATTAATGGTTACCAGGGGTTGGGGAACCTGGATGGCTCAGTCGGTTAAATGCTCAGCTCTTGATTTTGGGTCAGGTCATGATCTCACAGTGGTTAAAACCCCGCATCAGGCTCTGCATCACGGAGTCTGTTTGGGATTCTCTCTCTACCGCTCTTTTTGCCCCTCCCCCACACTCACATGTGTGCTTTTTCTCTCTCTCTCTCTCCCTCTCAAAATAAATAAATAAACTTAAAAAAAATGGTTATCTGGGATGGTGAAGTTGGTGCAAAACGAAGAGTTGGTGCTAATACCTATGGGGTTTCCTTTAGGTTATGAAAATGTCCTAAAATTTATTGTGGTGGTGGTCGTACAACTATGGACATACTAAAAACTATTGGATTGTACACTTTAAATGGGTAAACTGTTCGGTATGTGAATTACATATCAATAAAACTGTTATATTGAAATAAGCAAATAAAATGTACTGAATAAATGCAGCCCTTATAACAAAATGTGCACAAGTGGACAAACACACAGTATATTCAACATCTCCCTGTTGAAATACAATCTTTTATAAGGCTTTTCTAATGTGTCATACCATAGTTCTATGAGAAAATTAAACAGACAAAAATATTTTTATAACAACAAATTGAATATAACCAAGTAGTAAAGTATGAAGAGGCCTTAAGAACAAGGGGGAAGTGGTGAGATCAAGGTTTTGTCATATTTGGGAAAATATTATTCTGGAGAAGATACAACTTGATGGAATCCTTAATGGATGGAGTATTTTATTAAGTAGCAAATCTTCCATGGATAAACACGCTTTGTTTTACAGGCTCTTTGTCTTAAGTACCTGCTATTTTGTCAGGCACTTTTTAAGATGTCTTACATACATTATCATTTTTTCTCACAAAACAAATTTTGCAAATGAGAATATGAGAGGTAAAGAGGTAACTTGGCCAATTTTCATACAACTAGTACGTGGTGGAATAAAGACTAGAATTCAGGAATGCCTATCATATCATTCTGTGTTGATTACTGTCATTGAAAACTCTTGGGATACTTTAAAGACATTTTACTAAAATGCTTTTTGTATATCATTTGGTTCAAAATGAAGAGGAGAAAATTGAAATTTGAGAAGCTATTAACCAACTCATGAATAAATCCTAAGGTCCCAAAGACAATTCCCAAGGTTCTTCAAATATTAAGCCTTAAAAATATAGCACCTTAGGTCATAGTAACAACTTCCAAGTGGAAGTCATGCATTCTTTAAGTTCTTTCTGGATAGGTATCATTAACAATTTTTATTACTCTTTCAATTCTTTAAAAAAATGATTTGAGACCAGTCAATGGAAAACTATTGGTCATACTTATGAATAATCTTAAGGGACTGCTTCTCTCTCAGGCTGGAGAGTATAACATATCAAGTAGTTTGTCAGCTCAATACATTAGAACAGTGTCCTTTATGTAAATGAGATGCCATAATGTAAACGGTATGTAATGTACTCTAACACTGCACTAACCTTTGTGTCTTTAAATGAAGAAAAATATCAGGCTGATGAAGATTTAAAAAAATTATTCAAATGTTTATTTTTGTGCAGAAAAATGATTGTTTTGTCCCACTGGAGAAGTAAACCAGCAGTAGAATTTTGACAAGATTTGTGTTATTCCAATTATAATTTAGGTCTCAAAGTAATACATGTATTGGTCATAACCTCCTGCTTGTGTGAGCCCATTAGAATTCCTTCCAACGGAATTCCTGATGAGGTCATTCCTTTGCAAACATCACTTCACCCGTATGTGGTACTAAGATACTTCCAGTTTTATTCAGAGACTTTCAGATTTGGATAGGACCATGCTGATTAGAGGGGAGAGTAGGAGTATGCTCCAATTAGAATAGCCAGACCTTAAATAGACTAGAACTTTTCCTTTAGGTATTAATTAACTTAATGTGGTACAAATGTATAGAGTTGGATCCGTCCACCCTAGTGGAACCCCAAACAATTCCCAGACAGGCAAAATACCCAACATGTCTTTGAGAACAGACATGTATATTACATGACAGCTGTTTATGTCTTCTGATAGAAGGGGGAGATCTTCTGGCTTTGGAATCTGGCAGATATATTGTGGATTAAGATGAAAGGCAGAAAGAGTGAAAGGTAGATCATTGGAAGCAATCACGGGGTGATGATAAATCAGAGAAGGAAATGCTTATTTAGATAAATGAGACACATTAAAGGCTAAATGTCATTTGTGGGAATCCCCACCCCCAAAAAAGACTTTAAACTCTAGAATAGATTGAGATAAAAGCACAGCTGGCTTTTTAAAATGCACGGTCACATAATTAAAGTCCCAAACCTCTTATTTGAAAAAAGAAATTATGTAAGAGAGAGGACATTAATTAAAACCCCTCCCACATCCGCACCAAAATAAATGCTATTGAGAAGCCTAACACAGACGACATCCCTGAGTTTTAGTTTATCTATAAAAATCACAATAAAAATACTTGCCAGTTTGAACTGTGACCTCTGAGATTTTTTTCCCCAAATTAGTTTTGATGATTCTAAGTAAGATATACATACTGTAAATTCAAGGTGTCACATTTGCAGGAGCATATGAATTTTAAGAAGTAATTAAGAGGCTTCGATACCCAAAGGGATGAATCTCTAAGGGTGAACTAACATGCAATCTGACAGGTTTGTAACAGACATACATGTGTGTGGCTGGTGGGGAGGGGCTTCCCACAACCCTTAAATCATACTGCCATTTTCCAAGGCAAATTCCAATAAAGGATTCACAAGTTCAGCCGCTGCCCATTAGAATCTGGGGAACTCTAAACAATCCTGATGTCCAGGCACATCTCATATCAATTAAGTCAAGATCTCTGGTGATGGGAAGTGTACTTCAATATAGTTTAAAGCTCCGGAGGGGATTTCACTGTGAGTCATGATAAGCACCACTGCCTCATGCCTTCATGTTGTGGAGGAGAAAACCGAGACCCTCATAAGCTAAATGATTGAATTTAGGGTAAGGAGTCTGGGATAAAGCCAGGACAAAAGACTCCGTCTCCCAACTCTCCATCTTATTATTTCCACTACACTCCATCTTTCTGGCTCTCCTTGTTTCACATGGTCGCCTCTGATTGGCCTGCCTGTGGTCTTAATTTCAGACACGCCGTTAGTGGTAACAAGGCTATGAACAGCCTCACCCAGTATCATTGTTTTCATATTCCTTTCCATGTTCCAAGCATTAATTTCCTAGTCATGCTTACCAGTTTAGAGGTGATCCAAGTTCTTTCATCTTATTGATAAGAAAATTGACCACCAGAGAAGTGACGTGACTAGCCTGGGGTCATTTAATCCAGCAAAGAGCACAATTTAGAACTGAAATTGGTTAACAGTTCATCCAAGTTCTTCCACGACTCCACCTTTGATGATGGAAGTGTCTTGAAGGAATCACTGGTACCCTTCGTCAAGAAGCTAACACTTCTGGGGGCACCTGGGTGGCTCATTCAGTTAAGCCTCCAACTCTTGATTCTGGCTCAGGTCATGATCTCATGGTTTGTGGGTTCCAGCCTTGCATCGGGGTTTGTGCTGACAGCACAGGGCCTACTTAGGATTCTCTCTCTCCCTGCCTTTCTCTGCCCCATCCTGTCTCTCAAACTTAAAAAAAAAAAAAAGCAGCCGCTAACACATTTGTCCCAAGAGCAGAGAAGTGGAAGGAGGATGAGGCATTTGCATGAGCATCTTTTTAGGCGGGAGGGGAGCCCACGGTGCTGCTGCAGTCGCACACGCGGGTGCTTGCATCCTGGCTCAGCCGCTCAGGGGCAGCAAGGGAGCCCATGGTTTCTCTGGTGCGGGCTTCAGATCAACCTTACAGGCTCCAGGGTTTCCTTGCTTTTCCTTGTTCTCCCTTCTTATGTGCTTGCTTCTGGGCCTTAGGTTGCGGCATGAGACACAGAAACAAGACACAAGAGCTTCAAATAGACTATGTTACTGGCTCTGGCTGCTGCATAAAGTCAAATCCCTATAACAAGTCCCTTAAACGCACGTGCGCATGCGCGCATACACACACATGGCCCTGTGGTTATTTGAGTTTGCATTTTCCAGTTATTCGATACTAACCATACTCAGACTTTCCAGTAATCTTTTTCTGAAACCCTTCTGACCCTTTTTTATGATTTGCTATGCCTTTGATTTCCATGATTTTTCCATCTCCTCAAGTATCTTTATCACTAATGTTTGCACTTGTGTTTTTTTTGTGTGTCATCTTTCTTTCTTTCAATTCATATTAGTTAACATACAGTGCAGTCTTTGTTTCAGGAGTAGCACCCAGTGATTCATCACTTACATATGACACCCGGTTCTCATCCCACAAGTGCCCTTCTTAATGCCCATCACCCGTTACTGCACCTCCAACCTACCTCCCTTCCAGCAACCCTTAGCTTGTTCTCTGTATTTAAGAGTCTCTTATGATTTGCATCCCTCTCTGTTTTTATCTTATTTTTCCTTCCCTTCCCCTATATTTGTTGTGTTTCTCACATTCCACATATGAATGAAATCATATATCTCTTTCATGCTGCTGTTTATTAATTAAGGTTTTGATTGTTGGGGCTCCTGGGTGGCTTAGTCGGTTAAGGGACCAGCTTCAACTCAGATCATGATTCTATGATTCATGAGTTTGAGCCCCACATCAGGCTCTCTGCTGTTAGCACAGAGCCTGTTTTGGATCTTCTGTCTCCCCTCTACCCCTCCCGTGCTTATGGGCTCTTTCTCTCTCTTAAAAATAAATAACATTTAAAAACAAAATATTTTAATCCTTGAGTTTAGAATGCAACCACTCTTATACCTCTTGTCATCTGTATAATTGAGACAGACTTAGGAATGTAGGAGAAGCTCACTCAAAAACTGTTGACATTAATAGATTTTTAATGAAGGCCCAGTGTTCATATGTTACTATGCTTGTTCAGTTGGAAGAGGACAGACAACTTGTCAGTTGCTTTAAACAAAGCAATAGCATTAACCTAGAGCTACTGTATTTAATTCATCTTTTTAAAAATTATTTTTTTATGTTTGTTTATTATTTAGACAGAGAGAAACAGAGCATGAATGGGGGAGGGGCAGAGAGAGAGGGAGACACAATATCTGAAGCAGGCTCCAGTCTCTAAGCTGTCAGCACAGAGCCTGACAGAAGGCTTGACCTTACAAACTGTGAGATCATGACCTGAGCCAAAGTCGGTCACTTAACTGACTGAGCCACCCATGCACCCCTTACATCGCTTCTTAACACACAGGGACCTAGCTGATAATTTTGTTAACTAGTTGTAGAAAGACAACTACTACATATCCAATCTGCAAAGTTTTATAGCACAATATTTCTGAAAAAGAATACTTTACCCAATGACTGAATATTAGAGAATGGTTGTCTTTGAATAATTTGTTTTAGTTTTCTATTTTTAGAGCAACGTCAGTTGTCAGTTTTCAAAAATGTATATTATGATAATATATTATAGGACATACTTCAGTTAGCCTTGCTTTTGAAATCTAAAGTGATAGCCTTGATTTTAAAAGCCAAAACCTGAAAATGGTGGTCTCTTTACACTTACAATCAATGTTTACAAATGCCTACATAATTGTTTTGTATATTTTTAAATAGGGAAATTATGTTACAGCTCTATCATAAAAGACTTTACGAAATTTAAAAACTTGACACTTGAAAAAAATACTTTCCCTTTAAGGATACAAAAATTCATATTTCAGTATAAATGTATGTATGATTAAATAGATAGTGACTCATTCTATATGTAAATCTTCATAATCTCCTCAATTTTTACTAAAAAGTATAAAAATGTTACATTAAAGCATGATTTTTATAACCACATAATATTTTATTCCATGAATATAACCAGTTAATCTCCTATTGTAGGAAATTTGATGACAAGTAATGTTTCAGCAAAGCCTCCTTGTGCATCAGGCTCTTCACCCATGATTTTAATAATCATCTCAGGACAAAAATTTTTAGGTAAAGGTACTAAAAATGAATGTATATTTAGAAACTTTTGCTTAGGCTATACCAATATTATTTGCATCAATAATCTATCCTCTTTTTTTAATTTTGCCACATGGATAAGCCCAAATTATACATAATTATTGTTTTAATTTGTTATTTCCCCAAACCTATAGTTACATGGACAATACATATTTTTATACCTTGAGATAACTTCAGGTTTAATGAAAGATGAATTCTTTTCATTAAACTTTATCAGATTTCTCTTATATACACCAAATAACTGTGATAGCAAACACTGTTTTCAGAAGAGTAAAAAAGAATGTCATTTTGAAATGAAATGAAACCCAAGGAGGTAGGAAAATAGCAGAACAATTATCCTTTCGCCATCCCAAATCATGGTGGACAGGGAGGAGTGAGATTGGCTTAAAGTGGGGATTAAATTGCTCTGAATATCAAATGGAGAGTAAGATTGCGCTAACAGCTTTGGCTGGAGCTCTGCAAGTGTTAGATTTTATAATTGACAGGGCACTAAGCCAAACATTATATGTCCAAGACTGATAAAGGATGTTAGAGTAGAAACTGGAGAAGTCAGTCGATATTTTGACAACTTTGTTGAGCTCAAAATGAGATCCCTGAAGACAAAGATGATGATTAACATAAACCCATTATGATAAAAAGGGGGAAGGGCCAGCAAATTACTCAGAAATTATGCATCAGTCTATTCTAATCACATTTGGGAGAGATATTGTACAAGCCTTTTGAGCAGTCCAGTAGAGCTATACTTAGCAAGACCACGGGTTGATGGAGACCAGCCCCATACTCCCATTCCTTGGCTCACCACAATTCTTTTAGGATATCATTATTTTGGAGGTGCTAAGCTATTTTCAGAAAGGAGGAAACCTACAGTGTGTGTTCTTACTGCTTTGAGTGGAACTCAGCTTGTTTGTTTGGGTTTGGAGCTGATGCTGTCTAACTGAGGGAACTTCCTTTATAATCATATGCAAACTGTGAATGATTTAGGTTCTGCAGGAGTGGTCTGTATGAGGAAATTCTTTTTAACCTTCTAAAATTCCAGTGAGGAACATCTTCCTCCAACCAAGGGAATTGTCCTTTTATAAAAAAGATTTGAGACTGTGGCAGTTTTGACATGAGTGGGCTAATTTGGCAAATTCATAAGGTGGTTGGTGGCCAGTACAAACCTTCAGCTTCTCCAATATCTCTGGCGACTGCTGAGAGGCAGAAGAGGTTGAAGGCTTGATTATTGCCCAAAATTCAAAGCATCATGAAGAAAACACAAGAGAGGGGAGGATTTAAGTGGCAGAAGGGAGGTAACGTATAATCAATAACTCTCACAGAAAGGAGTCCAAGGACAGTGCTCTCCTACCCACCCTTCACTCTCAGTTTGAGTCTTTCTTACAACTGAGGTCTCCTGGGCACACAAAACTGGGCAGAAAATTTCTGCATCAATTAGTTGCTTGATATTTCTTTTCTGACATATAAGAAAATAGCCAGACAACAACCTATCATTTACTGCTTTAGACCTGGGTGTAAAGAAAGGAGCACAACACGTGTAATTAATTCTCAAGTATGCAGTCAACAGAGTGAAGTCTTATTATGAAAAGAAAAGAAATATTAATGATCTGAGATAGTAGGGACACTCTACTGTTCCGTGGACCTTTGATTGGCCAGTCCAGCAACTCTTTCAGAAACAAACAAAGCATAACAAAACAAAACATTTTTTAAAGACTAAGTCAATATCTTTATCCAAAAATTAATCTGGATTGCATTCATTGCAGATTTTTACTCCTAGTTTAGATATATTTCTCTATAATCCAGACCTGGTGGTTGTGAAATTAAATAGCTATAAAACATTTATAAGTCCTTTGAATAATCCACCCCTGTCTGGGAAACTTTCCTGCCTTTGGTTGCATCGCTGAAACAATGACCAGGGCATCCTTAGACAGAATGTACTGCCCTGGCTTGATGGGCACTGGTGCATGTCTAGATAGCCACCCCAAATTTATATTTATTTTCAAAAACTAGGGATGATATAATTCCATTTAACTGAGCCACAGTCCCAGTTGTGGGAGATCATGGAGATCAAATGTACTGGCCTAGAACAAGCTTTGGCAAAGCCTCCTGGAAGACCAGGTCTTTTCTGTCCTATGTGAGTACGTTTCCAAGATAATCCCTTAGTTCAAATGGGGTCATCCAACCATAACTCCTCATGGTAGTTTCTTTTAATAACCCAAACCTACCTTTTATCTGGAGATGCCCAGCTCTAAGTTCCTCATGTAGTTTAAATATTTTATAATGGATACAATAATTATGGTCACTGTGCAAAACCTTATAGCAACCACACTTTGTCATAAGTTAAGAGGTGAATAGCAGGTGAGAAAGGGAAGAAGGGGATTTGGCAAGATCACTATACTCCCCATTAAATCAATAATGGAAGACTTGAGGGTCAATTCAGACGCAGAGGAGCATAGTTCAACAAGTAGGAATGTTTCTACAATTAGGCAAAGCAAGCAACTACACATGTTTAATTGCCACAAATATTCTTCACCATCCCAACATGGAGAATTGGTTTTCCTATCTTCATACTTTTCACATGACATCTCTTCCTATGCTATATCTTAAACTAAACATTATCTCATTAGACCGCCATGTAGTTCTTACACCACTACTGAATTAAAACCAACTTGAGGGCAAGTACAAGTTCTCAGAGAGCCTGCTACAGAGCTTTGCAAATGGCAAACTTTCACTGAAAAATGTTGGCTCTCTCACTGGCAAAATTTAATGGATATCAAATAGCTCCTTCTACTCTGGCATACATTTAAGTATTTCCAATCTAAACCCATTTTGCACCCTGAACACCAGCTATACCACTTGATTTCCTAACAAAAAGGCTTCATTTCCTTAGGCTTGGAAGTTTCTTCATCTTTAACTATGTTTGTTAAAAACTCAAACACGCCTGGACAGAGTGAACTTAAGATCTCCCCTATGACAATGGGTGTCTGCTTTCTCAAGGTATTCCTCTTCCAGGTCCTAGTTTTCTAGTATCTTCTTTATCTAATAGCTAAGGAAGGGATCCAGAAGATCACATGGATATTTTATTTACCCTTACATGGAACTTAAAATTAGTTGCCAGTTTGTATTAGTTTATTAAGTCAAAGAATTTATTCTAACTCTTCCTGAAATTCTTGTTAGAGGCAAGTACCTGTTGATTGAAAACCAAATTCAACTTGGCCATGTCGAGGTCCAGAGTCATTTCCCTTAGGCCCAGAGTTGCCTATTAGCACAGCTAGCTTAAATAGTGAGTATCTGAACCCTTCCTTTCCTGGCTTCACCACCTGAACTGCCATGGTGTTCCTTTCTAGCATTTGGGCAAAAACAAAAAAACAAAAACACATTAATTTTTATAAAACCCAGGAAGAACAAAAGATTAGACAAAATAGTTATGGTTTATATCCCCATATTATTCACAAATATTCAGTGTATGAAATAAAATATAGAATTTCACAGTTTTCCAAAAGTCAACTCCAACTGCCTTAATCCGCAAGGGAAATGTCAGGATTGCAACAGAGGAGGGGACCTGTTTCTAATTGAGAAAGCTCTGCCCTCTTACCAGCCCTGCTGTCTGTGGATCTGAAGCCTTTAAAGTTTGAAGAAATTTACTCCCTTGCTCCTCACTTCTTTATAAAGTCTTTAAATGTTCTCCACTCCTTTCTGGCTCTTTCAAGAATAATTAGTACCCTCATCAATTTCCCTGCCCTTGCCCATTTGACAAACAAGTGCCATTTGTGTGAAATGTTTGCATTCTTTACTGAGCAGAATTTGGGGGCAGTTCCTAATTCAGTAGATTTCACAGCAGTGATGCTCCCAAGAGAGTCATAAATGAATTTGTGGTAACTCAAGCAGTTTTTGACAACCAACAGTGTTGTGTTACATCTTTAAATTGGCCTTTCACTTCAGTGATTAACAGGTGTGGTGCAGAAAGGCTTGGTTTCAGCTCCACTTAATTCAACAGCCTGTTTCTGCTTTGCTACTAGTCTAAGAAACAAGAATATTAGACTTCCCGAAGAGTAACTAGACTTCTATATCTAGATTACTTCAGGAATAACTTAGCTAGAAAAAATCTAACACAAAGCAGGCACAACCCTTTCATTTTGCAATGTTATAAAGAATACCTTTTTCCAAGCTATGTGTCTAAACTAAAAATCCTTTTTCTATCAGAACTACATAATAAATTATGATTGTTAATCAGTAAAACCAATCCTGAATGAGCCTAAGGATGAGCCACTTTCCTGAAAGTCTTTCCTCTTCCTAAGTGTCTGCCCTCGGGCAATATCTTTCCAGAGACTTCCTATTTTGAATGATAGTTAGAAAGGAGAGTGGTAGGGGGCACCTGGGTGGCTCAGTTGGTTAAGCCTCTGGCTTTGGCTCAGGTCATGATTTTACGGTTCATGGGTTCAAGTCCCATATCGGGCTCTGTGTGGACAGCTAGCTCAGAGCCTGGAGCCTGCTTCAGATTCTGTGTCTCCCTCTCTCTCTGACCCTCCCCTGCTCACATTGTCTGTTTCTCAAAAATAAATTAAAAATATTTAAAAAATTAAAAAAAAAGAGTGGTAGGATGTAACATGTAACAGTAATACATGTTTATTTGTTTTCAACACAAACAGTTGGTTAGGGGGGTTAACAGAATTTGTGAAGGGATAAGGCAACTCTATTAAGAAATTCTCCCAAAGGCATTGATGTCCCCTAGCTCATCAGCACTACTGTACACTGAGTATTTCAGTCGACTCTGGGTGAAATACCTGGGAAAAACCACATTGTTTTTGCCTTTTTGAGAATGACACATGAAAAAAAAAAAGTTGTACAAACAGCTAAATGGGTTGAAAATTAAAAATAAAGGAAATGAGATCTTGGAGCTGAAACTGTCAGGAAAGATTTTCTGACTTTGAAGCAAGTGAAAGGAAAGGCATCGAAGGCAATGGCACAGAAGTAAGAAAGGTCAAGAACGTACACTGAGTCCACTGCGGAGGCCAAGAGGTTGGGCATCATTCAAGTGGCGAGGGAACCTGGATTCTCAGGTTAGGAATAATGGAATTTGTAGGGAGAGAGAAAGTCTAGTTTCTCAATCAGAGAACTGATACAGAGAAAGGTTTTGTGTATATCATTACTGCAATCTGGACTATACTTGATGGTCAGTATTAGTTTAAACTCACTTATGAAAGAACGGATTGAGACAAACAAGCATTAATAATAGTATGAATAATCAAGGAACTGCTGAATATACACTAACTTTGGTTGGAATTGACATTAATTAAAATAAATTGAAATTAATGAATTAGCTTCAGTCCTAGGTAACCTCAAATATTATTTCCAAAGTTACTGTAGCTATCCATGTTTCCAAATGATTCACTTTAAATAATTAGGAGGCAAAATTATTACCCGAGATGTGATCAAATCCAGACATCTAAGACAGGAAACCTGCAGAGGAGGTTATTAACATATTCCTTATCATGACGCTTAAGACCCTGGAAAAATAAGGGCTTCTTATTCACAAGTTTATGGATTTCCCTGGAACCAAGGATGACCTTGTAATCCCTTCAGTCAGTCTTCAGAGAGATCTCACCAACAATATAAGTGTTTGAAAGCAGAGTTGTCATTATAAGATCTGGATTTAAAGTGGGGATTTATGATCAGTACAATATTCATGATATGTACTGCAGTGTGAATTAGTCTTTGATATAGTTTGACATTCACTGGAGGATATTTTAACGGCAAAACTCGGCTTTAGTTTTAGCCAATGGTTTCTTCGTTATCTAAAACAGAAGAAAGCATTTATCAAAGCATCAATCAAAGTTTCAGATATCTCCAGAACATAAAATTATTTGAGGGGACTCAGGGGAGCCATTGCAAACTGTCTACCTAAAATGACTTCAATGTTGTTTTTAATTTTAATGTGAATACTAAAGTTATCTGATTATAGCAACTTTGTGTTATACTTACACAAGAACAGATTCATGACCCCGCTTTCAAGCTGAGTTTAAACCTTAGAGAGATTCCCAAGTATAAATAAAACATTGTAATCAATACCACTCTTTTGACAAAACTCTGGGAAATAAATTAGAAATTCCATTCTTCTAAGATGAAATATAAACTAACCAGATTTTCTAAATGTAGGGTACATGGTATATTTTGGCTGCATCCTCAATGTTATTTTCAAAACAGAAATTCTAACTATAGCGTTTTAAGAACACTGCATATTTTGGAACAACTAGGAATACTTCCATGTGCTACTACTTTTTATGCATTATTTTCATCTTAATTCATACATTCTACAAATATTTATTTAGTACCTATTATGCATCAAAGATCATGATAAATGCTAGAACACAAGAAAGAAAAGGGAGGGAAAACCAATGTTGCAACGATGTATTCTCCCATTTTCGCAAGGTATTCCACCTCCAAGTAGCGTGTTTGGCCCATGATTTTTTGTTTGTTTTCCCATACAATCTAAAAAGTACCAGTTAAATGTATGAATTATGAATCTAGGTTCATTATTAGTGGAAAATTAAATATAATCAATGTATCTCCCTATCTTTTTTAAGATTGGTGTTGCAAGTAGGATGCTTCAGTAGATTCTTGCTGTTTGATGGGTAAGAGTCCTAAAATCATTTCTAACTCAAGGAAAAGTTTGTACCAGACTTCAGGATGTCATAAAAGAAAGTACAGAGCTAATAAAGAGAATGAAGGGGCTGAAGGGAAGCCAATGTTTGCCAGGAGTCCACAGGAAGAACACAAAGAATGCAAATAAGGATACACATGTGGCCAACCCTAAAGCCACTCATCTTTTAAAAAGTTTATAAAATCCCTGTAGAGAAATGGTGTGAACATGTGTGTGAATTAATCATGTTAGAATATTTGACAGCCACATTTTGTGTGGACAGAAAAACCAATCCAAATCAAATGGGCAAAAGAAAAGGGAGACCAGTATTACCATAATTCCTCCATGTGGTTAGCAAGGCATGGATTTCACCTTTTATGATAAACGTGGATATTTTGTAAGTATTATCGACAAAGTACAGAGGACAAAAATGAACCAATAGAAATACTTACAATGACCCCCGCACTGACCATCTATGACAAGTGCAGAGCTGTGAAGCTCCTACCACAAAGGAAGACAAGCAAGATAGGAATGTGGTCTTGGTGGAAACAGCAAGAGTTATGTTTATCCATATGATGATAGGTTTGCAGGCTGTTAAGCATGTGGGCAAAATCATCTGAAAGCTTAAAGTGCAGGTCTGGACAGGAGGAGTGAGGTTGGCTTAGACAGGTAGGTCTGGGAGTGATCTGCAAAAGGAAGCTGTTGTAGCTGGGAGAGCGTAGGGGTCTGCCAGGGAGAGGGAGGTCTGGGCGCCACGGAATCCAGGAGCGGAGCCAAGTTGGACCTGGTCCCAGACACAGACAGAGGAGGGCTGAGGTGGGAGTGGTGAGGGTACTTTACTCCTGTCTGGAGTTTCAAGATTTTGTATCTATACTAATCCTGCCTCTCCCTATGGTTAGAGGGCTTTCAATTCAGAAGTTTAAAATGAGCAAAAGTAAAAAAAAAAAGAAAAAAAAAGAAAAGAAAAGAAAAATGCTTGCAAAAATGGGGACAAGCAAACATAACGGTGTAATGATGATGTTGCCATAGACTAAACCTGGTGAGGATGGGCAAGAGAACGTCTACCACATATGTTTAGGTTACTTTACTTTTTAAAAAATTTTAGGGGGCGCCTGGGTGGCTCAGTTGGTTAAGCGTCCGGCTTCGGCTCAGGTCAGATCTCACGATTCGTGGGTTCAAGCCCCGCATCAGGCTCTGTGCTGACAGCTAGCTCAGAGCCTGGAGCCTGCTTCAGATTCTGTATCTCCCTCTCTCTGACCCTCCCCTGCTCACGCTGTCTCTCAAAAATAAATAAAAAGCCTTAAAAAATTTTTTTTTAATTTTAGGTAATTTGCTAAAATGCCTTACTGTGCCATTTAAAATGTATGTTTGATTCAGGTCCTAGCTGTACCTGTTTTCGTTGACACGGACTGACGTAATGG
This sequence comes from Suricata suricatta, assembly GCF_006229205.1. Taxonomy (NCBI): domain Eukaryota; kingdom Metazoa; phylum Chordata; class Mammalia; order Carnivora; family Herpestidae; genus Suricata; species Suricata suricatta. Next base: position 705,968 of record NW_021869325.1, on the reverse strand, counting down.
CTCAGCACCTGAGAATCTAGGGCCTCTACTCCGGCCGCGCAGCTTGCTGACTTCCTGGGTCGCCCAGAAGAGGGCTTTGAGGAGTGGGGTTGGCAGTCTGGCTGAGAAGCTAAGATGGATAAGGACAAACTGAGCGGGGCTCAGAAACATGCTCAGCTGAGGACTAAAGTCTGAGTTACGAGTCAATCGCCGCTAGCGAACTTCACAATTGGCAGGATCAGTGCAGGCTCGAGAAATGCAAGGAGGGTCCAAGGAAGAGGATTCTGAGCTGGGATTTGAAGGGCGGGTAGGGTTTGTGACTGGACAGGGGTGGAGAAAAGCATTAGTATTATTGGTATGAGAAATGACATGATGGGACCAAAAATGGCGCCTTATTTTGGGTAAGATAACCAGGCTCTCGCACAAGTTATGTTTGAAGGTATAACAGAAGTTAACTAGATGAACAAGAATTTGGAGCGCTGGATGAGAAGTTCAGAGTTTCAGCTACATCTAGGGGACTTGCCTTTACACTAGATGATGAGGTCAGATTGAGGCTGCTAAGCCTCCTGGTGCAGAGGACCAGCGGAGCCTGAAAGAAGGGAAAGAGGTGCGCGTCCTTCCCCCCACCGCAGCTCGGGGCTCGTGGAGAACCGGCTGCGCCAAAACTCCATTCACTGCGCGGAAGTGTTTCTCGGCACCAGCAGCTAACAGCTGGTCCCAGCACTGGGAGCAACAACCCTCGCCTCTTCTAGTTCTGGAGAGGCTATTAGCTGTAATTCTAACACTCACTCAAACCAAAGCCTTATGCTTAAGACTTGGCAATCGTATAGTTTAAGTATGTTAAATGAAAGCTAGAAATTTAGCTCTTAGCACACAACCCTCTACAGAATAAATGGCAGCAAATGGATGACGTGGATTCCTATTTCCCTGAAACCAGCATACTCTAATTTCTCCACCCCACCTTGGATTTTCTTTCCACAATTTTAATGCTATTACGTTCTTTAGTTTTTAAAACTGCTTCTGGCTAATATCAGCAGCGGGGTTTACAAAGTGTGATCCTCCGAGCGGCATCACCTGGGAACTTGTTAGAAATGTACATTCCTGTACCCCACCCCAGGCCTGCTTAATCAGAAACTCTTTAAGTGGGGCTCAGCAATCTGGGTTTTAAGAAGGCTTCCAGGTGATTCTCCTGCATGATAAAGTAGAGAGCTACTCATCTGTAAGATTCAGTAATGGCTCCTTAGAATAGCATACAAGGTTCTTTAAGGTCTATTCCTAACCTACTTCTCCAGCATGTTCAGCCTTTGTCCTGGCCTGCAACCCAGCACTGACACTGAGCACAAGTGTATTACAGACCTGTGCCTAATTTTCATTCTCCTAACCAAACGCTTTCTTAAATGCTTGCAATCACTTCACTCAGTTTTGTAAAGCCTTACTTTTCCTTCCTTCCTTTCTTAATTTCAGAAAGAGAGAGAGAGCATGAGCTGGAAGAGGGGCAGAGGGAGGCAGAGAAAGAGAGAATGAGCCAAAAAGATAAAAAGAGAGAGGCACACACACACACACACACACACACACACACACACACACAGAGAGAGAGAGAGAGAGAGAGAGAGAGAGAGAGAGAGAGAGAGAGAGAGAGAGCGCGAGCGAGAGCCCGAAGCTGGGTTCTATTCCAGGACTCTAGGATCAGGACTTGAGCTGAAATCAAGAGTTGGACACTCAACTGACTGAGCTACCCAGGTGCCCCCCACCTTTTTTTATTTTAGGGAGGGAGAAACAAACCCACTTTTTAAGTCCACCCTCAACGTCTCCTGGCTGTGGCTGGCAGTTACTCTCTCTTAGAGTCCCAAAGCCCTTCGTTTATCCTACTAATACTTATCACAATGAATTGAATGCTCTGCTTATGTGTCTGTTAAGGTTACAGACAGAATCTTACTTCATTCAGCTCAGAGATCAGGACACTCGGATTCCAATCCCAGTTCTGCTGACAACTGGTGCTTTCGGGCGCAGGGCTTGGGCCTCTGTTGTTCTGCCTTGATTTCTGCTTCTGTGAAATGAGTGGGCAGTTTAAATAAGCCCCAGCAGGTTTAATATTAGAAACTGCATGTCTAACAAGCAGCCAGGTGATTGTTATGCACTCTGAAGACTGAGAACCACTGCTGAAGTCCATCGTACCTATCAACATTAAAAAACCTCCAGCTGTATATTGAAGAAAATTTTATCTCCCTTTACTTTTGCCACTGAATTCCTAGCCGACCAACACACTGTAGAGCAGACCAGTCCAGGTTTCCTCCCTGCCATCAGCGGAGAACTCGCCTGCGGGAATTTTCTCCTATTTTTGTCTTTGGAGGCCTAGCAAAGAGCTTATCTGGAAGCTCCTTCATGTTACAAGTCATGGGGAGGGGCACCTGGGTGGCTCAGTCGGTTAAGCATCAGACTCTGGCTCAGGTCATGATCTCATAGTTTGTGAGTTTGAGCCCCATGCCCGCCTCTGTTCTGACAGCTCAGAGCCTGGAGCCTGCTTCAGATGCTGTGTCTCCCTCGCTCTGCACCTCCCCTGCTTGTGCCCTGTCTCTCTCTCTCAATAAACATTACAAAAATTTTATAAAGTTATCAGTTATCAGTCACTTGGAGTGGCAGCTGAAGTAAGGTCTGGGAAAGAAGCAAAGAAGCAAGAAATTTAAAAATAATAAATACTTTGCACACATTTGTGTATGTCTGACTAAACAAAGAAATGATTTAGTAAATCAATAATCATATATTCAAATAATAAAATTAGTTTCCACTTAGTAATAAAATGGCATAGCCTCTCCAGCCCCCATATCTCATGAGGCAGTTACATGTTACAGTTTTCATAAAGCGGTAAACATCCAGGAATGTGTATATATGGACTTAAGTGTATTCTTTTTCTTATCAGCAATGGCTGCCTCAGTGGCAGAGACAGACCACCCACAGAACCTTGAAGCTGCAGTTTGCTACCAGCAAGGATTTGGTTAACCTTTGATTAAACATAGGAATGTAAAGCATGAAAAGGTCTGGAGCCTGACACAACCCTTTGACACCACGCTGTCTGTCATTAATGATAATCCACCATTAGATGTTCGGCTTTGAAAATGAAATTAGACGACTTCAGTTTTCAGCCCTAACCCTGCTGTACTGTCAACTGAACCCTGCTGTGTTTGGAGACTTCCTGATTTACTGCTTTCCCTTTTAACTATTTTCAGGCAAATGGGAGTTGGGGGGTAGGGCAAAAGAGTCCAGGGATCAAGTGAGTACAAACAAGGCATCTCAACTACCATCAAGGGAAGCGACTTTCTGCTTAGATAAGTCACCAGGTCAAAAGAAATTTATTCCCACAGTTGAATTTTTTTTTCTTTTTCAAGCTAGGTGTAAGAATTTCCTTGCTGAGACATCATGCAAGAAATATTTAGTATCCTTTTTCACTTCCTTCTAAAAACAACAGCAATAAGTTCCATGGGATCCTTCCTATGTCTCAAAGGTTCTTTTCCTTTTAACAATATATCAGTGTATTCGAAGGCTCCGCATCCCATTTCACATGCAATGTGGTATTCAGAGCAGGGTGCAATGTATGTGTAAATGCTCACTGAATGAACAAATGACCAAATCCACCTCTTAGTTCAATAGCTGTGGTTTGCACATACAATCAAGTTTTAGACAAGTAAAATTATAGGCAGTTGACCCAGATCTTTTCCTGTTAACAGCTGACTTGATATTCTTAGGTTCTTTTTTTTTTTTTTTTCCGGTTCTTGAGTCTATAGCCATCCCTCTTGAATCTCCTCTACCTGCCATAGCTTTTTGGCTAGTTAGACTTGGAAAACCCTCCCAGCAGTTGGTTCGGGGGACTCCTAGGATTTCAATGTCAAGAGATTCTGACTTCCATCTCCACCTTATAGACCCCATCAGGGAGCATGCCATTCAAGTCCCCTGTTCCCTGAGAGGAGAGAGATTTGGGCATCATCTTTTATAGAACTAGGCAAGAAGTGCAAGAGCAAACTGTGCTATCTTTGGGTCTTTCTCATGTACAGAGATGGCTTAAGATAATTCAATCATTTTTATTCTGCTCACCTATGTAATTTCACTGTATCACCATCATACAAAAACTTTTCAGGTGTATAATCTTCGCAAAATTTGTTCCAGGTAAAGGATAGGGCATTACCACTAGAGCTACTATGTCAGCATTACTTTGGAAATTAGGAGGCTGTTACAGATTAAATCAGCCAACACTATACTGAGAAATTTTATTTTACTTAACAAACATGTATACCATTTACCATGAAATAGGCACACTATTTTATGTACTTCCTAAGTATTAATTTACTTAACTTACAACATAAGAGGTAAGTACTATTATTAGCTCTATTTCAAAATGAGGAAAGTGAGACACAGGGAGCTAAGTGACTTACCCAAGGTCACTCAGGTAATTCATGACAGAGTAGGGGTTCGAATCCCACAAACTCCAACTGTAAGATCTGTGCTCACTACCCTTCTACTTTGTTGACTGGCCACCTAACTCCATCTGGTCTTTTTCAAAGAAACTTAAGTTACAGATAAATGATAATATAATGATATCATTAAGTATCATTAGTCATAAAGATAGTTTTATCAATAATAATAGATTCATAATAATGGGAAAAAAAGAATTTCTCCTATTATTTGAGGGTATGGTTCATGTTCTGATATATATTATGCCAGACATGGTTTTGATATTCATGTTAGAATATGATTACTGTTATTTTTACTATGATACATAGGCACTATAACATCAGTATTTGTTCCTTTTAAATTTTTATATGTATATATATATTTAACATAAAATTTTCCATTTTTAAGTGTACAATTCAGTGGAATTTTCACAATGTGTGCAACCATCACTATCTATTGCTAAGATTTTTCATTACCCCAAATAGATACTATATACCCATTATGCAATAATTCCCCATTACTCCTTCTATAATTTCTAATACACTTTCTGTCTCTATTAAATTGCCTATCCTAGATATTTCATGTAAGTAGAATCCATTTGTGTTCTTTCATGTGTGGCCTATTTCAGTTAGCATAATATTTTCAAAGTTCATAAAATGTAGCAGAATTTCATTCCTTTGTGACTGAATAATATTCCATTATGTGTATATACCACATTTTGTGTATCCATTCATCTGCTGATGGCCACTTGGGGTGTTCTGGCCACTTGTTGGCTATTGTGAATAATGCCTCAATAAACATTGATGTACGTGTCTCTACTGGAGTTCCCATTTTTAATTCTTTTAGAATTGTTAGGTCATATGGTAGTTCCTTGAAGCTTTTTGACTGTAATATCAGCTGCACAAGTTTACATCCTCATTAGTAAAGGACAAGGATTCCAATTTCTCTATATTGTCAACACTACTTGTTATTTTCTAGGTTTTCTTTAATTATAGCCATCCTAGTAGGTGTGAAGTGCTATCTCATTGTGCTTTTGATTTGCATATCCCCAATGATTAATGGCGTTGAAATTTTTTCAAGTTATTATTGGTCATTTATACATTTATATGTCTTCTTTCAAGACATGTCTATTAAAGTCTTTTGTATGTTTTTTAAATCACATTGTTTGTCTTTCTGTTGTTGAGTTGTATGTATCCTTTATATGTTCTGGATATTAAACCTTTGCCAAATTTATGATTTTCAAATATTTCTTTTATTCTGTGGCTTATCTTTTTACTTTTCCATATTATCTTTTGATGCACAGAAGCTTTTAATTTTAATGAAGTCCAATTTACTTATTTTTTCTTTTGTTGCCTATATATTTACCATTATCTTTAAGGAGCAATCACTAAGTCAAAGGTCATGAAGATTTGCCCTACATTTTATTTTTAGAGTTTTAGCTCTTATATTTAGGTTTTAATCCATTTGGGATTTTTTTTTGTATATGGTGGAATGTAAGAGTCCACCTCCATTTTTTTACATGTGGACATTCATGTTTCCTAGCAGTATTTGTTGGGAAGGGACTGTTCTTTCACCATAGCAAACTTGGTAAAAATTGTTTGACTGAATATGCAAGGGTTTATTCCTTGGCTTTCTATTGTAGTCTATTAGTCTATATGTCGATCCTTATGCCGGATCACACTGTTTATTACTGTAGGAAATGATATTTGTGACTATATTCTAATCAGCCACAGTAAGTGTTGGTCAGCAGCTTTGTATAGGTCAATGATTTGTGTTCCATTAAACACAGTTCAATTAGCTAGAGCTAATTACTGTAAGCATGTAGTTCCAATATTAGAGAATTGGATATAACTAATATCCAGTTTTCTTTTCATTCTGGCAGACTGAAGATTTCAAGCATTATATGACTCCTTATGACCAATAGACCCTGAGCAGTGCTAATGGGTGTTGCCTCTAGGCCAAACATGAAAGAACAGCTATGAGATTTTGTGGCTCTCTTCTGCTATGAGAACCAATGATGTGGGGGTTCAAGATGGAGCAGCTATATGGAGTCCAGCCTGCGTCCTTGAATGACTATGTGGGACAGAGACCCTCCTACACCTCTATCTCACCTTATGTGTCCTGTGATGGACGACAAATCATCTCTTGTGATAAACCAAGGGGATTTGGAAGAACGTTTGTTAAAATAGCACAGGTATTGTTAGGGTGCATTTGGTTGACCAAGAGTATCAGCCTTATCAAGGAACTTACTAGAATTCCAAATTCTCAAGTCCCACTCCAGAATACCCAGTCACAATCTCCAAGGCTGGGGCTCAGCAATCTATATACTAAAAATCTCTCCAGGATATTCTTATGCAAGCTAAAGTTTGAGTACCGGTGCAGTAGCATAATCTAGCCTCCCCTGTCTAATACTTTGTGATGGGTTTTTTAATTCGTTGAATAAGTATAGGAAACGGTAAAAGTAAAACTGTAACTGTGTGTTTTTCATCATGATCACCTCTACCATTCTTACGGCTACCACCTTAGTCAAGGTGTATTGAGTTTAGCTGCAGCATAGGGTGTGTGAAGAAGAGTAACAGGAAAGAAGATTGTGAACGAAGGTTTGGGCCACGTCAAGCATGATACACACAGGATCATTGCTCACTATTTGATGATTCTCTTCCTCTGCCCTTCAGCTCCTTGGTACCTCTTGATTGGACTATTGCAGAAACCCCCTAACTCTCTCTTCTGTGTTCAGTTTTTTCCATTCTAGTCCCACTACATTAAGTTTGCATTCACTTTTCAGAAGTTCAGCTTTGATTACATTATTTTAACATCTTTCTTGTGATGTAATTCATATCTAGGAACTTGGATTTAAGCAAGGGGTTCTACCATTACCAGAACCAATAATAATGGCTCACTGTAGCTAAAGTGTTTGCAAAAGAATGTGGTTTACACTAAACTCCTGTTTTCCTTTTGTCTGGTTTTTTTTTTTCAAAGTTTATTCATTTTTGAGAGAGAGAGAGACAGAGACAAAGACAGAGACAGAACATAAGTGAGGGAGGGGTGAAGAGAGAGGGAGACACAGAATCTGAAGCAGGCTCTAGGCTCTGAGTTGTCAGCACAGAGCCTGATGCAGGACTCAAACCTGTGCACAAACCAAGAGATCATGTCCTGAGCAGAAGATGGACACTTAACTGACTGAGCCACCCAGGTGCCCCTTTTGCTTTTTAGGGGGGATTCTGAAATTGTCATCCATGCTAGGTAGAGGGCCAGTAAAAACCTAAGTCTCTAATGAGCTTCCCTGCTAAACATCTTTTCACATGTGTCACCACAATATGCAGCGAGAGGAACAATAAATCCTGTGTGACTCCACTGGGAAAGGACGCTCTGAAACTTGCACCTGCTTTCCTCTGGGCCTTAGCTTGTTCACTTTTTCTTTTTGCTGATTTTAATTTGTCACTTTGCACTGAACTATATAACTCAAGCCTTGAGTCCACTGTACACTGAGCCCTTTGATTTGTCCATGTGAATTGTGGAAATGAGGGCAGTTTTGAGGATCCCCAGCATAACCTCTGATGGTAGCTCCCATTAATTTCCAAGTGACTGCTCCCTTGTTTTTGACAATGACCTCAGGCATAAATTGTTCCATTGTTTTATCCAACTTCTCAACCTCACCTACCTGGAGTAGAGCTCCCCTTGCACTGATCAAAGTGGGGAGTAGGTTGTAACTAAGATGTTACAGACTCTTGCTTTTCTTTCTAAGAGCTAATAGAATTTCTGGAATAAATATTTCCCCATTTAATATTTCCCAAGACATGTGATTTTTAAATTATTATTTATAATTTTCATAATTTAAGTGGGTGCTTCACTGGGGAAGTATTCCCTGAGCTCCTCAGGCCATCATTCTCAAAGCCATGTTACTGATCAGACTGTGATTATGTCCAAAATTGTCAAAGGCTCTATTTCCTACTAAAATAAAATCTACATTCCTTAGCTTGATTTTCAAGGGCTGTATGATTTGTCTCCATAGGGCATCACCATCACCACGACAGAAAAGTCTGGTGTCCCTGGGCACATCCCATGCCGATCACCCTGCCAAAACCTTCATTTCCTTTCATACCATAACATATATTCATACTCTTCATCATGTCCATATAAATACCCCTTTTTGGATTCTTTTCTAATTCTCCAGCCCACAGTGGCCTCTCCCTAAAAAATTGTGTTAGAATTTAAAGGCACCAATCATTCTTTTTTCTAATTTTCTATAAGTATCAAGAGATGCTACTATTCACTGCAGATAGATGACACTCTGGAAATATTTCTTGTTCCATGAATGGTGACTAAATGAGAACCAGTCATGGCAGAAAAGATGTCAAATATCAGAATATTACCATTTAAAGAGCACTTTCTCGAGGTGTCTGGGTGGCTTTGTTCTTTCGGCATCCGACTTCAGCACCGGTCATGATCTAGTGGTTTGTGAGTTTGAGCCCTGCATCAGGGTCTGTGCTGACAGCTCAGAGCCTGGAGCATGATTTGGATTCTGTGGGTCTCTCTGCCTCCTGCCACCCCGTCTCAATCTCTCTCTCTGTCTGTCTGAAAAATAAATAAACATAAAGAAAAACTAAAGAGCACTTTCTCACACAGATGTCCCATTCGCTAGCCTCAGCAGCAGTCAGTCAAGGTTATGGCTATTACTCCTGTGAGGAAATTAGGGCTTTGAAGTTTAAGATTCCTACCTAAACTCACACTGAGAGCCTGAGTAACCAATGCAGATCTGAGTTCAAAGCCTGTGCTCTTTAAGAACCAAACTCTTTCAATAATGAAGGGGATCAGAAAAAGAAAGTGCCTTCTACTGCTGAGCCTGCTCACTTTTCAATTAGAAAGGAATAAGGGCCATTTAACAATAAGGACAAAAAGATAAAGAAACCCCTTTCTGACATTTTGGCTTAGATATCTAAAATGTAAACTTAGGGCTTCGGTAATGAATGTTGGTTACATAATAGATAGGAACAAAGTAGGTCTATTCTGCACAAAAACGCTCTGTGCTAACCTAACCACATGGCCATTTTATTACAGTGACTATGTTGTTTTGAAAAATAACTCATTCCACTGGAGATGAAAGATAAGTGACTACAGCATGTGGAACAAAAAGGGGGACTTTTGTTTTATGTATGAGCAAGGCTAAGGTTGGGCAAGGGTGGCCTGTAGAAAAGAATTTGAGAAAGAATTAACTTCTGAGTGATGGGTTCATGGTATTTAAAATGACATTTGCCACCTTTTTTTAGTCCCTGAATCACCTGTGTAGTCATTCACTCACAGCTACGTGACCACCAAAAATGTCCAGTTTAATTGCTGCTCAACAGATTTTGTTCACAACCACACTTGACATTGTCTAATTCCTCAACTTAGATGGGAAGCTATCAACAAAAGGACTTTTTTTGGAGATGTTAATTTTGGAAGGGTATCTTTTTTTCAAAAAAAATTTAATATCTATTCATTTTTGAGAGAGAGAAAGACTATGAGTGGGGGAGGGGCAGAGAGAGAAGGAGACACAGAACCCGAAGCAGGCTCCAGGATCCTAGCTGTCAGTACAGAGCCTGACATGGGGCTCGAACCCATGATCTGTAAGATCATGACCTGAGCTGAAGTTGGCGACTGAGCCACCCAGGCGCCCCTGGACGCATATCTTTAGCAGACATGTTGGAGAGACAGAACCACTATCAACACAGTACTCTCCACCATAAATTCTGAATCTTCAGCATCACTTTGCCCATCTTTAAAATGGGCATGGAATTGCTATGTATGTGTCCTCCTAAAGATTAAAAAAATTATGTGAGCATTTTTAGCAAAATGCCTGGTGCAATATGTACTCAAGAAGGTTCTTCTTGCCTGACTTATCATCACCACTTTACTCTAGACGCCGTCCCAGATTTCTTGGGTGGTTTCACCAAAATGAATAAGATCATGTTGAAAATGCAGCATATCAAGTGGGGCTTGAATTTCCCCATCATTTACGTATTTTAATCAAGTCACTATAGTGGTGGTAGGGAGTTTGTGAGTAGTGAAGGAGACTTGAACTAGTATATTTACAGATAATAAAAATAATAGATAATTTATCCTGTGTACTTTCCAGTTCAAAAAATATTTTCATGTATGTAGTCTCACTTCCTTCTTCCGAGCATGGCGATGTAGATGTGCTTATCTTCATTTCACAAACAAAGAGACTGAAGTTCAGAGAGGACTGATGATACACCATAAGTGTGAGAACGAAAATGTTCACATGGGCAATCAAGTTTTCGATGGAGGAAAAATGAGTGATCATCTTATAATACCATGTAGAAAGAAAGATTTCAATAGATAAGTAATTGCAGATTAAGAATAAGGCATCATAGATATATTTATGCTTGGGGATGATGAACAAAATTATTTTTGGGACTGTACTTGCAATTATGTAACTTCTCACCTCTGGTATAAGATATCTTTCTTTTTATTTTTTCATTTTTTAATTTTAGAGACAGAGAAAGTGCATGAGATGGAGAGGGGCAGAGGGAGAAAGAGAGAGAATCTTAAGCTGGAGCATAAAGCCTGATGCAGGGCTTGATCCCATGACTCTGGATCATGGCCTGAGCTGAGTCAAGAGTCTATTGCTCAACAGCTGAGCCATGCATGCACCACACGATATCTGTTTAAAAATAATGTTCATGCTCTTTTTGTTCTTATTTCTGTAGAATTTCTGATGAATACACCTCACATTTTATAGTGAAAACATATCCACTTCCATTTTTCATCTATTGGAGCGGTATTTAAAATTACATTTTATTGACCATTTTCTCACCTTTGCATCACTTTTAATAAAGAGGTTGAAGAGTCCAATGAATAGGTTGAAATACAATAGGTTGATATATTTTTATTCATTTTGTCTTAACTTTAAAGCTCTCTAAATAGCTTAACTTCCTGATGCATTATTTCCATTCTCCATCTATTATTTGATGAAGGCCAATACTTGTGTAGCTTTTTTCCAGTCAAAACAGAGGTGTGTAATAATAGGTACTTATACATAGCAACCAATTTGGTTTCATAAACGAAAAGATTTCAATGAGAAAAATACGTAAGAACCAAAATAGATGAGCTACAAAAAAAAAAAAACAAAAAAAAAACAACTTAGGCATATCTGAGTTTTGGAGAAATAAAATAAAATAATGTGAAGGTTTTGGATTACAGTCTTCTATACTATTAACTGGATTATTTGGATGAAATGTTTTCATCACATTGTATATTATTATTATCATTATTTAATTAGCATAAAACAATTTTAGAATGCATAGTTATAGACAAAAGAGATTTAACATGAGCTTAATCATTTTATTCTTCCCTAGAAATATATACTAAATTGTAATCCAGGTTCATTTTAGAGAAAATTTAAATCTTGATTTATTTGTAGTTGGATTTTTGCTGAAAGATTGTAACCCTTTTTTAAAAATGGTTGTCTCTGATAACATTGCCCAGAGCACTTGCTGAAGATAAACACAATGGAATCAACACCGTAATATGATATTTCCTCATGGAATACCAAGCTTATCCCTCATGGGACACAAAACCCATAATCAACTGGCAGGGTTGTGAGGGTCTTTCTCACACACTAGATTGATCTGATAGTCCATACCATGTTTGGACATATTTTATGCATTACAACTTATATTCTTTTGCTTCTATGGCAACTGATGGCTTTGTAAACTTTTGAAGCACTAGGAAAAGAAACATATTGGCAGAATGCTTAGGTTTTCATTTTTTCCATGAGATAGAAAAAGTAAGATACTCAACAAGTAACTGTGATGATGTGACAAGAGATTATTTAATTATTCTTGACATGCTCCTATGTAGCCAAGAAGTAATCTTAACTTTGTTAAAGGCCTGCACTGATTTAAAAACAAACTCAAATACAAAAAATTTTTTTTTCTTATTTAATAAAATAATAGGTTTTTCAGCCCAACAGCATGCATGTGAAGCATATGTACTATTTTGGTACAACTGTGGAAATGAAACACTGCAATTTTGAGTATCCAAATGGATTTGAGTTTTCAGTCGCTGTGTTTTAATGGTGGAAAGTTAGTTGGATATTTAAAAATCTCAAGTTTCTTAAATCTATTTTTACATGAGAAAATTTAGTTAAAAATTTTCAGGATTTGGTTAAAATGTTTTAGTTTTCTTAATTGGCTAATGATTTTCATTAAGATAGGTCAGGGGTTGGTAAAAACTATGGCGTATGAGTCAAATCCAGTCTGTTGATGTGTTTGTACTTCTTGTGATCTAAGAATGATGTCTGCATTTTTAAATGGTTGGAAAAATGTTAAAGAATAATATTTCATAAAGTGAAAATTATCTGAAATTTACATTTTGGTGTTTAAAAGTAAAGTTTTATTGGAACATAGTTATGCTCATTTATTTACATATAGTCTATGGTTTCTTATGCACTGTAACAGCAGAACTGAGTAATTGGAATGGAGATCATATGGCTCTTATAGCTGAAAATATTCATTATCTGGCTCTTTACAGAAATGTTTGCTGGCCCCAGCGATAGTTACCTCTAAATCCCAGATGGCTACTAAAATGCACACACAGACATACACACAATGCATCCTGAGTATGTGCCAAGTGAAAATGCTTCCATTCCAAACACTTTGGTTCATGGGAACTATCATTTCACATTTTAGATATTCTTTTTAAGTTTAAAAATTATGAGGAAAACTATCTTTACCATGAAGATCATGATAGTTAAAAATAACAACTAAAGGCAGCATATTGTGCAAACATAAATCCCACAGATTAAACGTATTTAATCCTGGGGTCACAAATTGATTGGACTGGTTTAGAAAGTATCCATATTCTCCTTCCTTGTTCCCTAAGGACCAAGAGTCAACATTGAACTGAAGCATCAAAAAGTCATTATTAGGACATTTGCTGTCTACACAATTATTAAGAGTGTTCTGTTGGATTATTATTAAAAATGATGGAATCTAGAGTTGATTTTAATAATTTGTATCTTGACTGTAGATACAATTTTATGTTACCTAACAGTCTCATGCCTGACATCATAGTTCTATGATGCAATAGAACCTATCCAACATGTTTTACACATTGATCTGTATTTCCCAGAAAAAGAGAGGTCAAATAAAGATTGCTTTAAGACTGTGAAGAGTTTTGAGGGAGGGCATAGATTGTGGAGGAGATACATGGAAGAGGGCAAAAGATTTAGGCTCCTTGGTCCTTTCTCCCTTCAGTTAGAGTACTTTTGCCTTTGTTTTTCTGATATTGCAGGTCTCATATGAGCATTTATAATGCTTCAACTGTTGCTAAATGCAGTGGCTATGGACTGTGTCAGTGTAGCCTGACTCGAACGACCCTTTTCAGATTCTCCTTCCCTGTGTGGTTCCAGGTTGGGGATGGCCACAAGAGAAGGTTGGCATAGGTCTGGTAGGTAAATGCAGAAGTATCATCATACTCTGCAGTTCAGTGGAGGGGCCATCACATATACACTGTCACTGATCTGCCAGATTACCTTATCCATAGAACACAACAATTGGTCCCATTGCTCCTTCAGCTTTCCCATATTCTCAGCCAGTCCTGATGCAACTCTTCCATGGTTAAATGGGGTGGCTTCTCCACATCACCACTGTTGGAGGTGGTAAGAAGCAGAGATGAATTCCACTTTGACCTCATGGGTTTCTGTTGTAGTTGAGGGTCTGTTAGTTCGTGCTCTCCTTACTTCATGTTTAGGATTCTTCCCAGATGCTGATTCTGTTGACCTACAGCCATTTCAGGCCCACTATTGTACAGATGCAATAGCCTTCCATAGACTTTTCCACAACTCACATCTTGGGGTATGGTATCATACTGAAAATAAGCCTGTTATTCCACATCACTTAAAGAGGTATGCTTCTTTAATGGAACCATAATAGTTACACTGAAAGTGTTTGAATGCTACTCATTATCCATACACATTGTTTCATACATGAGGAAACTGCAGTCCAGGGAAAATGGCAGGTGGTAGCCATCATCATCATAGTGGTAGTAATAGTAGTAATAGTAAACTTTTACCGGCTGCTTATTTATTGCATACTTGAATACCTCAATCTTGAGCCTCATTATAATCCTAACCTAATCCTCATTATGACCCTACAAATTAGGGTTACTGTATTTCCCATTTTAAAGGCAAGAAAAACTGAAGCATTAGAAAATGTAAATGTAAGGCTTGAGGTCATAGATATTTCAATGGTGGAAATGGAATTTGAATCAAAGCAGTTTGACTCATTGCAAGTCCTTAATCATAGTTTATCTTTGATGGTAGAGTTTCAAAGAAATGAAACCAAAAAATAATTTTTTTCCAGCTCTATATTTTCCTAGGGAATTGCTTAAGTAATTTGCAAATATTTATTGAGTACTTACCATAGGGTCTGTTCTAGCAAGCAAGAGAAAAATAGTGCCTGCCCAGAGGGAGCCAATATATTTTTTTGCTGTACTTCATTTGTGATATGGGAATTCTGCTCCTGTTTGAGGCCACATTTCTATCTATATCTCTCACTCTCTATATATAGACATGTGGTTATATTTCATTTCATTCAAAACATAAATATATTAGAGGGGATTTGAAGAAAAGCATGGGCATTTAGATCAAATGTATGGAAAAGCCAGAAATAATAAACATTGTAGTTTCCAAAATATTTAAAATAGAATTGATATTCTTAAAAGTATAATAATGTGATATAAAAATTAAAAAAAAACACATACTTTAGGAAGAAAATTATATAAGCCCATTTCATAATTTGCAAATGAATAGGCAGGTCAAATATGTACTGGAGTTGACCATCTGTTACCATGAATATGCGACAGTGGTAGAAACCTTTTAGAAACTTAGACCTTTTGGAGAACCCTGGTAGTGTTCACGGTAGATTGTTTGTAACATGAAGAACTGACTATGAACTAGAGTCAATAGTAACCCTGGTTCTGGTATTAACTCCTGTGATCCAAGAATTTTCTTTCCAGAAAGCTCAAACTTCTATATCGAGTTCCAATCTTTAAGTTGTCTCCAAAAGTGTGCCTTTCTTTGCTTGTGAAGAACAAAAAGGACTTAGGGTAAAGGTGTGTCAAGTAACAAAGAGTATTTCTGCCTTATGTGTCAAGTGAATGGGCACCCCTCTGGGGGCCAGTCACAGAAAAAGGCATCTAGCCAAGAGGGGGCCACTTCTGGATTCTGGCTACATTACCTTCTTGGCTTCAGAGGTGGTTCTAATAAAACTGTTACCTCTTTCTCAAAAATAAGTTGGCAAAAGCTCATGGTCAATGCATCTAGGGATATAAACTCTGGACAAAAGTGAGTTAAGCTATTGAATTCCAGTAAACTATTTTTTTTTGTGTGTGTGTGACATATGACATTCTTAGCTTACAGAGAATCACCCTTTAGGTTAACATTTTAACTTCTCTTTTGAGACCCTTTACTTTCAGACTCATTTCTATACTTAGAAAAAGTCATCCAATCTTTAGCAATCTTTATCAATTTGTTGATTCAGAATCCTATCTTGCAAAGGTTTTGCAGAATATTAGCGTGTTCTATGCATAGTGTTTGCTTGGTTCTGTAGTTCTCTGTAGCCTGAATGCCCAGTTCTTTTTGTCTTTTCTTTGCTGGATATGCTCTGTTGACAAAGATGATGATACATTTTCCTCCCTTAGATGGGGGGAGGGAGTTCCCACTTATCAGGGTTAGGTTGAAAACTAGCTCCCCTGTTGCATAGCATCATGCAAAGGCTCTTGGGTAACATCATTACACTCAGGTCAGGGCCACTACTGCTAAGCAACTTCACACCCACTATCATGTGGGGTTTGGGATTTGGGGACTTGCTTATCTGTATTTCACTCTTATGGCTGTTGAAGGCATTAGATAAGCCAAAATATAGCACATCTATGAGGATCATAATATTGGTTGTACTGTAGATAACATATTTTACAATATGTGGCATTTTCTGAAATGTGTTCTAGGGAGCATGAGATGTGAGATTTTGAATAATAATTAAATTAGGAAAGAGTTTGAAACTGGGAAATGCTGCATGCTTTAACTACCTTGTGGAAAATTACAACTATATTAGCATATAAAAGGTAAATAATTCTGCAATAAACATGCCTACTTATTTTTTCCCAGTATTTCTGGTATTTACTTGAACATAGACTTCCTTGTTCTCATCAAATTTTTCATTTGGAAGGTGACATTGAATGAAAAGCAAAGTGCAGAACTGCATTATTGATCGTGTTCACATGAAAAAGGAAAATTGACATCTGTTTACAAATAAAAATATAAGGATAGTAAGAGTGAATGAAGCATTATAACATAGATTCATGCCCTCATTTCATATCAGGGTTAACAAAGGGCCGCTATTGAACGTCTTTGCAGACCTCAAAGACTTACATATTACTTGAGTGTGAGGGATATGATTAAGCATCCCATTGAGTGATGGGTTAAGACTGTGCTCTGAGGGTCTTTTTGGGCCTCCTTGATGCATGTGAAGGAAATTGCTGAGTCTCTTCGGTGACTGCTTCTCCTATTCTGCCAGGCATGAGCAAGATTGTACTTCACAGTCTTCTCACTGTTGGCTGGGCAATATGACCAGTACTGGCCAAGGGAATATGAACAGAAGTGACAAACTTCACTTACTGGTAGAGAAGAATAAAGACTCTATCCAATTATCTAGTCTTTTTCTTCCCCTGTCCTCATAACCAAGAAGTCCAAGAACTTTTGGAGATAAATCAATGAGATAGAAGAGAGAAATATATTTTCTTTTCTTAATTAAATGTTTATTTATTTTGAGAGAGAGAGAGAGAGAGAAAGTGTAAGCAGGGGAGGGCAGAGAGAGAGGCAGAGACAGAATCCCAAGCAGACTCCACTCTCAGTGCTGAGCCAGACATGGGGCTTGATCCCACAAACTATGGGATCATGACCAGTACAGAAATCAAGAGTCAGACACTTAACTGACTGAGCCACCCAGTGGCCCCCTAAAATGTATTTTCTTAAAGAATTCCATTGTTAGAAATATAGAAATTCACTGTTAAATATACCCCTATTTTGTATTTAAGAATACTGAATAAACACTGAAGTGAACAACTCAACAAAATTACTTTTGACAGTGGTGGCGGCAAAAGTAGAACTTAGACTCTAGTCGTGTTTTATTCTATTTTAATTTTTTTCTTGCACAATAGAGTTAAGAATTAGTAATTAAAAAAATAAAAATAATACCGAATAATAGAAGAATAAAAATAGTATCTATCAGCTCATCACCCAAAGGCAAGCACTCTTTATTCTCATGTATTTCTTTATGATGTTTTAAATTAATAATAATAGCAATAATCATCTGTATTTATTGAGTCCTCCCAGATGTCAGACACCCAGCAGTTACAGGCAAGGCTTTTGGAGTCTGTCTGGTCAGCATCTACACTCCTACATCGTTCAGTTGTGTGACCTTGCTCAACCCTCTGTATATCAGATTCCTCATCTTTAAAATGAAGATTGTACTATGGCTTTATGAAGATTAATTTTAAAAAATATATAAAATATTAATCTTTGGAAGAGTGCCTGGATTATTGTAAGCACTCAATAAATGTTAGCAGTTTTAGTTTTCATTCTTCCCCAGTTACTGCTCAGATCAAGCCTTCATAATAGGTATTACTATCTTTCTTTTATAGATAATATAAGGGAAGGTTAGGAAAATTAGTAAAGTTAGTAATTTTCCACAGTCACAGAGCCAACAGGCAGTAAAATCTTATTTCAGAACATGTTCTCTTAATTTTATAATACAAAAATATGCCATTTTTGTACATCATCTGTTAAAATATAAATAACAGGTATTTCTGATTTTTTCATTATTATAAATAATATCCTGTATACAGTGTCACTGTAAATTAAATACCCTTTTATTAAAAATTTTTGTGTTTTGATAATTATTCCTTATGATAGACTACCAACAATGATTTGCATTAGTAAAAAGTGTTGCTTCTTTAGATTGATTCATACTTCTAACATGCTGTCTAATATTATTTTACCAAGCCTACCAGTTGTAAATAAGGATGTACTATTAGAAAAAAAATATATATTTGCAGTTCAGATTTAAAAAGAGTGGTGAAGGTGGTTAATTACATAGGTTTAAGAAAAGGGGGATTAATTTGGAGCATTTCACTGTGAATTCTTCAACTGACAACATTTTATTTATGGTGATATTGTATGTGATTAGGTGCTCAAGTTGAAGTATTATATGGTCCAGAACCACTCTTTCATTGAAATACACATTTAAACTATTTTTATTAAGTTTATTTATTTATTTTGAGAGAGAGACAGACAGACAGAGAGACAGAGAGAGAGAGACAGTCAGAGACAGAGACAGAGACAGAGAGTGGAAAAAGAAAGAGAGAGAGAGAATCCCAAGTAGCTTCTGCACTGTCAGGGCAGAACTCTATAGGGGCTGGAACTCACAAACCCTGATATCATGACTTGAGCCAAAGTCAAGAGTTGCATGCTTAACTGAGCCACCCAGGTGCCCCTAAATGAAGCAGACATTTAAGGCCATATTTCTCTGTGGCTTTGTCCTCTGCCATCATCCTCCCTGCATTCACTCCAGGAGAAATCATCCTCACCTGGGACTTCCCACTGCTATCCTGCTGTTATCCACATCTCCCTGTCTCCAAGCCCAGATCTTTCCTTGGAGCACCACCAAGCATCTGCACATGCTCTGAAATATGCCAGCTGGTTATTGCTTGTACACACTAACCTCAAATTGTCCAATGTCTCATTCATCTCCTTACCTCCAGACCAGTTCCTTTTATTTTGTTCTGTACATGATGATTTGATGATTGAAAAAACATCGATCAGATTGCTCCAACCTGAGATTAGTATTTTTCTTGACTTCTCTCTTTCCTTTACACTCCCAGGAATGTGGGTTCTGGGCTCCTAAACATTTCTCAAATCCATCCTCTCTCTGCACCCCAACTGCACTTGCAGCCGGTATCATCCCTTGACTGGAATTGATAAACTCTGATCTCTCTACCTCCCGTCTACTTTTGCACTACTTCCAAAATGACATTAATGTCCACCTCACCATATCTCCTCCTATTTAAAAATTAATGAAGAGTTCTCTACTTCGCCTATGTGATGACACCTAATTTTCATAATCTGAAAGGGAGGTGCCCATCTCCAGCATCACTTTTTGCTACCTCTGCACCCATTTCCCTCTCCCACATGCATTACACTAGAGCAATAGTTCTGAAGTCTATATATACATTAAAATCACCTTAGAAGCTTTTATTTTAAACAATTTATTGTCAAATTGGCTTCCATACAACACCCAGTGCGCATCCCAAGTGCTCTCCTCCATGGCCATCACCCACTCCCCTCCCCCCCATCAACTGTCATTTGTTCTCTGTATTTAAGACTCTTTTATGGTTTGCCTCCCTCCCTCTCTGTTTGTAACTTTTCTTCCCCTTTTCCTCCCCAATGGTCGTCTGTTACATTTCTCAAGATCCACATATGAGTTAGAAGCTTTAAACAAAAACCAATGCCAAGACCCCATGCCCAGATCCTGTGATTTAAATGAGTTCAGGTGAATCTTGGACATTGGTATTTTTCTAAACCCATCAAGAGATTCTAATTTACTGCCAGAATGAGACCAGTTCTTCTCACCAAATCAAACTAGTGTAATACTCCCAATTCTCTCTCTTTTTTTAATCTTATTTTTCTGCAAGGAATGGCCTTGCTCATTTCAATATGCAAATCTCTATTCATCTTGAAGTACTTAGTTGAAATCATGATACTGAGAGGGGAGAGACTAAGGGTGACCCCTCATATCAGTCATGCCTCCTCCATATTTTTTTCTCTTGTGAACAAATAACATTTATCAATATTACATGAAGTGCTATACAAATACAACTTCAAGTCAGCCACTTGGGACCAGATTGTCACATTGGGCATCTATTCCAAAGCCATTGGTTCAGGTGTTACAAGTTCAATGAAATCTTTTCTCTCCCTAGGGCAGAGGGACTGCCCTTGCTGTAG
Source organism: Suricata suricatta (assembly GCF_006229205.1). Lineage (NCBI taxonomy): Eukaryota > Metazoa > Chordata > Mammalia > Carnivora > Herpestidae > Suricata > Suricata suricatta. The sequence continues at coordinate 685,480 of NW_021869325.1, read as the reverse complement.
GTGTACATGAACCCTTGCCTTCTGGCAGCTCTTTGATGACTCTTGTTGCCATGCTATACAGTAACTCCTCATTTGTACATTTCTGAGCCACTAGATATTACAAAATTCTAAGGTAGCTTAGTCAGGAGTGCCTGGTCGGCTCAGTCTGTGAAGTGCCCCACTGTTGATTTCAGCTGAGGTCATGATCCCACAGCTGTGAGATCAAGCCCATGTCCGGCTCTGCACTGAGTATGGAGCCTGCATGGTATTTTCTCTCTCCCTCTCTCTCTCTACCCCTCCCCTGTTCATGTTTTCTCTTTCTCCCTCAAAATAAGTAAATAAATATTTTTTAAAAAGAAGCATCTTAGTCATTTTTGTGTCTTTATCGTCTGGCATATAATAGGTACTGAATAAGTGTGTTTATCCAGTGAAAATCTTTGATAACCATGCCAGCTGCTGCCAGTCAACTACTACAAGGTCTGCAGACCCTTGGGAACTTAGGTAGGTGAAGATCGAGTCATAAGGAAATAACTCTCTGACCCCTTGAATCTTGGCTTACCTACCAAGTTCACCTTAGGGTTGCATTGTATTTCTATTATCAAATTTTATTTTCAAGTCTTTGCAGTGTATCTGGAAGAAATCCTTTCCATGTGTTAGTGAAATTGTTTCAACCCTTAAAACAGTGATTTCTGCTTCTGGAGTACGGACGATATGCTCACTCTATTCTTTCGGCAGTTCAGGAGTTTGGGATTTATAATAAGTTCAGGATGTGCATCTCTCCAGTTTCTTTACATCTAAATAAATCACATTAATGAAAAGCCATTATTTACTGTGTGTTTAATAAGGCTTATAGTCTTTAAACTTGGTTAGTCAGAAAAATCCAATTTATTTCTGCCTTTCTTAAGGGAAAACGTGATCCTTTGTCTTAGCTTGTAGGAATGTTTCTTTATTCTATAATTTGAACATGACTGCAAATATTCGAGTTTGTTGGTTTATAATCCTTATATTTGACCCTGTGCACTCTGATAAGGCTTCTTTAGGCAACAATTTTCCTCTTGAATTGGGAGTTAATAAAAAGAATAGTAATGGTACTACTATACTGTAGTCATATACTGAATGCCTACTATGGACCAGAAAATGAGCTGTGTGTATGCAGTACATTATCATATTTAATACCTACTAATGGAGTTCAAAGAAGTGATGTTACTTCCTCAGTGTCACATACCTGCTAAGCCATGGAGCTGGCATTGCGTGAATGAACTGGGCACAAAGCTGGGACCCCTGAAAGGCTGCCAGGTATATGACTAATGCAGAGAAGCAGGTGCTGCACCACTCTTACCTGGGGGTGTAAGCTGCGGAGTACACCAAGAGGTGGTGTCATAGAGATCTCAAAGCCGCCCCTCCCCCAATCCCTGCAACCATGAGTCACTTAATGCAAGAAGGTGCCTGAGCTTTTCCACCACCAAAATATTTTCTGGAGCTTTTGTATTGATTATCTGCATAGTAAGAAATAAGATGATAAAGAGATTATTTTTAAAAATTTTAATGTTTATTTACTTTTGGGAGAGAGCAGAGGAATAGAAAGGGAGACACAGAACCTGAAGCAGTCTCCCAGCTCTGAGCTGTCAGCACAGAGCCCGATGTGGGGCTCGAACCCACAAACTGAAATCATGACCTGGGCTGAAGTCGGACCGACTGATCCACCCAGGTGCCCCAAGGTATTTTTTTAAACACATGATATGAATCGTTGTACCTAATAAACTTGACTTCTGTACCTTTTTGCATTCTGAGAAGTGTTCTCTTTGAGCCGAGAACGTGGGGAGCTGGTGCTTACCAATTAAGGACCGTGTTTGTTGAAAGTTCATCCTGCACTGGGGTGTTGTATGGAAGCCAATTTAACAATAAATTACATTTTTAAAAAAAAAGCTCATCCTAAAGGCAGAACATATAGTATACAGAAAATTTTGAGAGTAAATTTTAGATTCAGAGCTAGTTGCCTTATAATAAATTATACTTTTAAGGTTTTTTGGATATATTAGTTTAGTAATTTGTTAAAATTCTCTTAATGTGTATCATCTTAATTCCACATGTCCTGCCATGTCTTGTCCACCTCTGTTTTAGGATGTTCAAGAAAAACCATTATTGACTAACATTTTCAAGAAAAAATTAGTTTCTGAGTATTAGTGATTCTGCAAAATCAGGAATTTCTCTTTGTCAGTTACATATTTGGTGGTATTTACTTGCTTTAGCAAATATGTCATCTATTATGTTAACACTGGAGAATTGTTTAGTGATTTTCTGATGACTGGGAGCAGGGCTAAAAGCACTGTGAATGGACTCCTAGCATGCGCTTTTTTTCATTAACAGTGGACTCATTCTCCCAAGGGAAATCATTTTATAGCACTCTGTACACAAGAAGATGAAATGCCTTTCATTTATCAAAAAGTTTTCCCCCAAGACAGCTTGATTTCTGTAACTAGTGTAATAATTATTCTTTTGTTTAAACATTACACTATCAAAGAAACTGAACCACATTTCCCAAGGATGACTAATTGTTTGATAAAGATGTTAGTGAAGAATTTTTCTCTCTTTCTCCACTTTCCCTCCCTCCTTTCTTCTCTCTTCTTTGGGAGGAAGGGGTTTGTGTCTGAAATTCTCATTGAGTACATGCTGCCTATGAACACCTATGAATGCATGTAAGCTCAATGTGTACCCAAAATGATGCTTATACCTTACCTCCCAAGCTTATAATTTAAAAGAAAATTTTAAATTTGGTACATACTAGCAACAATAAGAGCAACAACAAGAGGTAATTGTATTTTGGCAATACAGTATCAGCATAGCCTTTATCTGTGTTATTAAACAACTTCAAATCATTCTGTACTCTCTCCCTCTAAAATTAAACACACATGACAGACACTGGGTTTGAATTTTGAAATGCAGTGCAAACCAGATGGAGTTTATTGAAAACTCTTATGATGAAGTGGAAAGTTGATTTTTTTAAATGACATCTACAAATACACGCTTAAAAGGCAGTGTCAGTTGGTTAGATGTTAGGGCTTTTGGGGGTTTGGTCTGTTCCAAAAAGTTGTCCTATAGAGTATGTGGGCTCTTAAATTGGAATATAAGAAAATATAGCTCCTATTGCGACATAGTATTTAAAAGTACAAAAAGAATTTCCTATGTTTTGAAACGGTGTCATTGCTTTGGCATAATAATTCAAGTCATAAAGTGACAGAGAAATGTTGATCTTAACTTTTGTTTTTCAGATTAATGATATAGTTAAAATATTTGAAATTATAATATTGATTTATTTGTAAGGACCTACTTTGTGCCAAGCCCTGGGTATCTGATATTTGGTTCTTACCTTCGTGCAGCTTAGTCTTGTGAAACTATTTTATTCATTCCTTAAAAGCAAACAAATCAATTATGAATCAGTGAGTTGAAGACGGGAAAAGTAACACATCTCAGACACTAACTCTGTGCCAGGTCTGAGCTACAGTTTTTCCCTCTTATTTAAACTTTCCAATAACACTTGGCGTAGTTACTATTATCCTCATTTTATAGATGGGAGACTGAAGACTCAGGAAGGTCAAGTGACTTGCTCAACTAGCAAAGTAATAAATGCCAGAGCGAGCACTTGAATCCAGGTCTGATTCCATCTTTTGACATCTCTGCTGAGTTTAGTGCCCTCTCTGCTTTATAGAATTTTGATTCAGCGAGTCAAATTTCCTTTCCTCGATGTCACTAAGTGATTTAACTTCATCCAAAGAAATGGTATAGTGTAGTTCACAAAATATCAGAGTGAAAATATAGAAATCGGCACTCCCAATATTGTCGTTAGAGCTTGGATTCTTTTTCTTGGATTCTCATCAAAGGCAAGTGAGTAAGTGTACCCAACAGATTTTTTAAACTAAAAGTCCATAATATAGGAGGAACTGGGTTTTTCTTTTAAGTAAAAAAAAAAAAAAAAAAAAAAAAAAGACAAAGGGCCAGTATTTAATTTTCATTTTGATTGGTTTAACTTGACGATAGAGCCAGGGTGAGACCTTTTCTGGGTAAGATGGGACATTGTGAAAGTTTCCATTGATTTCTATTTTTTCCTCCAGAGAGGATACTCTCAGTGGAGGTTCAACTCCTTCCAGGCCAACTAACACATAGCTTTTTTTTCTTTTTCATATACTTCCTGAATTCTCTGTATAGCCTATTTGCCAACTGCTTTCTAGGTTTTCTTTTGAATATCTCTAATGATAGGAAGTTCTTTATCTTTTGAAAGAGGTCCTTCTATCTGCATTTAGTTCTAATAATCAGGTTTTTTCCCCTCAAAATATGACAATGCACATGTAGTTCTCAGGGACAGAACATATTTGATTCCTATTCTGGGAGACAAGCATTCGAATATATTCCATGTAAGACATAGCTAATTTGTGGCAGCCATTCATATTGATAGTTGATTAAAACTGTCATGATCTCTATATGTTACTTCTGCTATATATCCCCAGTTTCTTCATCTGCCCCTGGAATAACAGAACTTTGAGTTTCTTCACTTGAAACACGATGATACCAGAACTAAGCCCCGCAATCTTAATGTAATTTTACCAAGTAAATCAT